>NC_059139.1:61469098-61711598 GCF_020740605.2 Lemur catta | reverse complement strand
TTCTTCCCAGAAATTCAGTGTTGGTGACCTCTATAACATTTTACACACAAGCGTGCTCTGTCTGATTCATGTTGCCCAGTCTTGAACTTTTGAAACCACTACCAGACACGGTGATAATAGAAGAAATCTTGAGACAGACCTTACCTAAATACCCATCCATTTAAAAGACTAAGGATATAATGTGATTATATATCAGTGTGAAACAGGAGATTGGCAAGTAATAGAAGGTATCCTCAAACTGAGTAGTTGAAGAGAGTTTAACAATGGGACTATTTAAAATGTGTAGGCTGAATTTTAGAAAACCTACAAGTAATAGTGCAGTGACCTTGGGCTTGAAAAAGGAGGAGTGGGGACCTAGGAGACCTTTTTCAAAGCTAGTTTCATAGGACAAGGGGCAGAGAAGGTTACCTGTACACAGAAAGGATAGCTTTATGGAGAGGGTTACTCCATGACAGGTGTGGCCTTTAGCAGAGATTGTAGCCAACCCACAATGCCTTGAGGAGGGACCTGGGAAATAAATGTGTCCATCCACCCATTCTCCTCCATTTGCCTGGATCTCCTGTTATTGCCTCTGAGTTGACTGAATCCAACCAAACCAGAGGGAAGGGAGCTTGTCAGGTAGTCAAGTTTCTGTATGGTACATCCTGGGGCATCATAATGAGAGGAAATGGATGGAAAGTAAACTTTGAGAAGAAAACAGAAAAGATTCAGTATACAGTGTTTCCCAAAGTACATTCCAAGGAATACTAGTTCTGTGAAATAAGCCACAGGAAAAAGGTCCGAGAACAAATAAGTTTGGGAAATGCCACATAATTTAGCCCTCATGTGTTTATATATGTTGCGTAGGGAACTGTTTGAGGGACTGAGGTTAGAGCAGTGAGAAAAACAAAGGAATTTTCTGCCTTCATGAAATTTACAGTTTATTGGGAGAAACAATGAATGCACAAATAAACAAATGGCTTTATAACACAATATTAAGTAGTGACCAGTGCTGTGAGTAATAATAAAAGTTTATTTTTGATGTAGTACATATCAAAGATTATTCTATTAAATATAATGTGGAATACATGGATTTAATAAAAGTATGATTTTATAATGGGGAAATTATGGACTCTATCAAACTTAACTGAGACATTTTTAAGATTTTAATTATATATTGCCTCACTTCAATGTGGAAATAGATAAACTAGATATTAAATTAGGTAATTTGAGAAATTAATAGGACTCACATTTATAAAAATAAGCTACAAACTCAAGCAAGACATGACAGTGTGAAAAATGTATGAAATGAAAATGTGAGAAAAAGTAAGGTAAAATTTTAAATTACAAGTGAGAGTATATTAAAGAATATGAAATTAAATTCAATTTGAACAAGAGTTCAAATTTTTTTATTGTTGTAATTTTACAAATCTAGTATCCTTAGATTTGATCTAAATCTTTTTTGTACATTCCTCCCATCCCTTTATTAACTTATCATTTATTAATATCTAGGGTTTCTTACTTTTCCTCAAAAATAACCATATATTCTTTGTATCCTCAGTGTCTGGACCCATTTTTTTCTGGTGTGGTTTTTAACAGATGTTTTTCAAATTTAATTGAATTATGTAATAATTATAATAATAACAATTATTCAGTAACAATAATTATGGCAACAATAAAAATATTTTAACCTTAGCACATACTTGCTTTGTACCAGATATTATTCTAAGTACTTATATGAATTATTTCATTAGTCCTCACAACAATTCAATAATATGGATACTATTATTATCCCAACTCTATAGATGAGAAAACTAAAGCATTAAAAGTTTAAATAACTTGCCCTCTGGCACACAGCTAGGATATGGTGAAGCCAGGAAATCTAATACCAGACCCTGAATGCTTAATCATTTATGCTATAATTTAAATAATGTTCAGACTAAATCTAATTAATTTAAGCATATCTAACTAGATAATTTTTGGTGCATCAGCTTCAAGCTTAGAAAATTGTTGGTTATAAAAATATATCAGAGTTAAGTACGTTAGAAAAATGAGAGGATGTGTGTTAAAGCAAAAGAAATAAAGAAGCAGTTGAAATTCAGAAGAAAAAGATGAAATGCACTTGAAGTAAATATCCTTGCAGTCCATTCATAAGAAGGTGGTAGGGATGTTATATTCAATAGAATTTACAGGCAATTGTGGGATAAATTACACTGGAGCTTTTTAAGTGAAGGCAATGCTATGGCTTTTTACATCTTATACTATGACATTTACAGAAAAATAAAATTTTTAGTGGCATAATAGTGTTTTTACATAAAATAAATGCAAAAGCCTAGTTAAGATATAAAAATTCCATGTACCACCAGAGATAAGGGAAGCATCTTTAATTCACATACTTTCAAATGTGAGTGCCATGGGGACATTTTTATCTGAGAGTATTTTTATTCTGCGTTGCATAAGTTTATACATACTCTATTGTGGCCATATCAGCCAATTTTTAAATTAATTATATGATCTTAAAGTTTAAACACTTTTTTCATTTAATTATGTCATTAAAATTAAAAAGATGTGTGTAGAATTTTTAAAAGCTAATGATCCTTTGAAGAGTATATGCTTCCAAGAGTTTAAATATATTTACCATTAATTATTCTAAAAAATAAAAAAAGACATTGAATGAACGTAATAAATTGCCAGAAGACAACTGAAACTACATAAGAAACTTATGCAATATACTCTTTAAGTGGATCCACGTACACTGCCAGCACCTAGTAGGGCTCAATAGAAGCTTTTTCTTGATGATTATGGTGATGGTGATGATTCTTTTCCTCATCCTTACTAAATCTGGTTGTCATGTGAGACACGGAGAAAGTATTACTAGTGTTATCTCTTTAGTAATTTGACTCTTCAGAATGCATTAAAATTTATATTCTTCTTTTTTCCTAAAGTTAAATTTATGTATAAAAGACCATGGATACTCAAATATTTTCAGGTAAAAATATATACTATAAGTTGTAGAGAAACAAGGTGAGTAGATTACCAAGATATAGGGATAAAATATGGTGGTGACAGAATGGTGATAGTTCTCATGTTACCGTAACCATCGCAGAAGTATAGTTAGCAGGGTTCTTGCTATTATAAAACAAAAATCCTTCCCATGTTTGGTCTATATTAAATTAAAACAGTTATTAATTTCAGTAAGTGAATTATTGAAATCAAGATGAATTAATCCACTTATCACCCAAAGGAAGCATGCAACTCCCTGGGTTGTATTTACTTGATGGGAATATAAGTTCACCCATTGAAAAATTCACTAGATTTATCTCACTGTGACTCATGAGGACCATTGTACAACGAAAATAATAATACTTTTGTGTTTGCTAAAATTAGGGTAAGCTATTATTACATAGACTGGACGGGGTGATGGAGTACATAAATTGTTTTCTCTCAGACACATAGAACTAACCAAAGAAAATTGGATTAGTCTAGAAAATCACCTGGACAATTCAAACTCACTTACCCTTTTCCTTAACAGAAATAAATTTACCTGTAAACTATCTGGTTATGCAATCTTCTTTATTTTTACAAAATAGTTCCATTGTCTCTATCATACTGTTCTCTGAAAACTAATAACCCTTTTCTTGAATCGCTCTTAAGGGCAGATCACTGCATACACAAGACAGATCGTAATGGATGGTCTGGACCCATGTTGGGGGTTCTCTGTCATTTAGCTGTCTGGTCTTGTGTAAATATTTAACCTCTCTAAGATTCTGTTCCCTCATCTGAAATTAGGTTACTTATGCCTACTTTGAAGGACCACTGGAAAGATTAAATAAAGTAATATAAATTACTATTATGTATTAGTAATCCATAATAGCTGTTAAATATTAAGTTATAGATACAATACTATAATTTTTGTCAATGATATCTGTTCTACCAAAATGAAATCTGAAAACACATCCACATTTTATTTTTCATTGCATTTCCTGTAGGTCCTAGCTTCTCTGTATAAGAAGGTACTCAATAAATGCAGGTTTTGTGAGTGTATGAATGGATGAATAATGGAGTATTGGCATCAATGTCCTGCCTTACCTTGCCTTTAGAGGCTCAGAGATTTTTTTGCAAGTCTGAGTGCCATCAGGATTAAGCAGACAGAGCGCTGCATTGTTGGACAGGATTCTGGGTTGTTTTATTTGGTCATGTGCCTCACTGCATAGTAGTCCCATGCAAAAGACATTTGCTTTGAATAATCTCACAGGCTTTTTTAAAAAAAAATTACTTCCTGGTATACTGCCAACATAAAACACAAAGCTATATGCACAAAAGTTCTAAAACTGGTTTTAGCAAAAATTTGTTTGAAGCAATAAAGTTTATTTAGCTCTGTAGTTAAATCTGGGAAGAATCTTAGAGAATATTCACTTTTTATTAAAATTATGATGGTATTGAATATTTCTTATAATGTTAGGTAAAAATAGTTGGAAGATACTATGAATTTAAATAATGCAATGTATGTGTACATCTGGGAAAATATACAAGGAGAATATTAAAAAATGAATATGCTGGTAGGGAGAGTACATATATTTTTCATACTCTTGTTTGTGAACATTATCAATTATTATATAATTCACAGGAAAGTGAGGAAGGCAGGGGCAGAAGAATTTTCAAGTAAAGCACTTGTGCACGCAGAGTGACCTTAATGCGGACCTGACATTGAAAGGAAAGTTTTCAACTACACTATATTCCACAGTGAGGTGATAGTTCAAAACATAAATAATTTCAAAGCACGAATTCCAGAATCAGTAGAAAACAGGGAGACTTCTCACCCATTTCAAGAGTGTAAAAACATAGGCAATTGGAGATTACAGGGTAATATCAAAAAGAGGACTACTTTAGAGTTGTGTTGTGTACCTCAACCCACCTCTCACAGTAACACAGTGGATGAGCTTCTGAATCACACCTGAGGGACCCAACTTGTTAGATGCTGGCTACCTGGACCTGTGGTAGCAGAGTAAAGAACTGTTCTGAGAAATAATTGAATTCCCAGAACTTCTGGGAAAAAGGAAAATTAGTTTTTCCCTCCAACATAAAAAGGCCATTCTTTAAAGTGAAATGTCTAAGAGAACCACGAGGAGGGGTTAGGGCACCTCAGGAGAAGGAAGATGGAGGTGGACTTCCAGATACCATGGTGCTTCAGGTGGTGACCAGCCAGAGTAGAGCTACACTTAGCAGTTTAAGGGAACTGCAGATGATTTAACGTCGGTGGGACTCCACAGAGTGTCGCACATAAGAGTCAGCTTCATAATTCTACTGAGTCCAGAAAGGGCTGATACTAAATTATCACCTGAGTATCAGTAGAGCAAGGACTTTTACACTCTACTTTTTTTTTATTCTCTTCCCTTGCTACTCTTCCAATCCTGAAGGCATTAACTATAAATAAGAGAGGAGGACCAGTCTCTAGGTGAGGAAAGAGAGAAGGCATTAAACCAACACCATCTTCTTACCTGATTATAGCCCACAGCAGGCTGAGTTTTAGGGGTAGGGGACTGGGAGAAGGCCACAACATACAAGCAAGTAAAGTGGTTTGATTTTTATAGAATACTGGAAATTGTAATACTGAACTGTGTTTGGTTTAATTACTAATCTGTGACTGTGGGACTTTAATTACATAAGCGTGGCAAGAAAAGTCATGAGGCCTGCCTAAAATCCCATCCAGCCAAAGGGAAAGGACCAGCATTACTGAGAAAATGTAAAAGTATGGTGGGAAACAAAATTAATGTTCACTTTATGATTATATTTTAGAATCATTTTGTCGATGTAATAATTATGTTACTTAGCATCCCTAAATTTGATGTCAGTATAAATATTTATATCACAAATAATGGTTTTAACCATATACCATTTTTGTTGCATGATGAACATTTTCTTTATTCTAAATTAGGTTTGTGGTAAATTCAAAGATATACTTATTTAGTTTTACAAATGTGTAACCTGTTGTAATATGATATGAAAAAAAATCGTGCTATTTCTTTAGATCAGTAATGTACTGATAAAATGTCCTTGGGGATGGTATTAGAGGATCAGTTAATGGATAAGACACTATTTTATAAATAGTTTTTTCCTATTATTTTTAAAATTAAAGCCTTTTAGATGACAGCATAACCTAGTCTTAGATTTGAATATCTTTTTGTAGAGACACAATCTATTCCTCTTTCACATGACAGTATTTTATAACTTTGGAAAGAGTTATATTTTCTCTGTCTTCCCATCTTAACAGTTATGTTATATTGGCCTTAGTTCTGATACAAATTCAATGACTTTAAGATTCACTAATTCTTTGGGTTGCTCCCTGGACACACAATTTATCAACCACTCTTGGTAAATCTTGGATTTAAGGTTATTGCATTTTACTCTTTGACATACCATATATTTAATACATGTCAAGAGTATAATCAGGGGCATGATACTGATGTGTGACTCCCCAGGGAATTATGGGAATCACATTTAAACATTGTACAGTTTTTCAATAAATACATAGATAGATAGATAACTTTGAGGGGGGTACTTACAAAGCTAGATGTTCAACTAAGGGGAGCATTTCTAATCTAGCCAAAAAAACTAAGAATTCATAAAATAAATGATAGACTTATTGCGTCTGTGGGTGTCTACAACTGGCAGAGCTCAGAACAATGGCTTGCATCCTTGTTGCAAGGGAGGCCCTACTTTGTGTGCTGGAGAGGCACACACGCACACCAGAGACTGAATCAGAATTGAGAAATATGAAGAAACATTCCTTTTGAGGAGCTCTCTTCATTCCTGAGAGTGACCACTTTTTATGGGTGTCAGGAGATGCACTGTGGAGCTCCTGAGGTAGAAACAGCACAGGGAGCTGCAGCTGTTGCAGTGAAGTGGAGGTCCTGACCCTTTAAACCGGATGGTCAGTGTACAGTGGTGGCAGCCTTGTTGTCGGGCCTGTTGTGCAGCATGATTTTAGATGTTGTTCTTAGAAGGTTAGTCTCAAATATCCTTCTCAAGCTCCCTGATGATTATGTGAGCCAAATAATTCATTATCAACTAGGACAGTTTTGAGAGTGAAAATAGGATGACATTATGTATTACCTTCAGGACACAGCCTTAAATACATGATTGGCCCAAGTTGTACAGTTACTTTACTTATTGATCTTTAGTAAATCCAGT
Organism: Lemur catta; assembly: GCF_020740605.2. Classification (NCBI taxonomy): domain Eukaryota; kingdom Metazoa; phylum Chordata; class Mammalia; order Primates; family Lemuridae; genus Lemur; species Lemur catta. The sequence goes on along the minus strand of NC_059139.1, from coordinate 61,704,428 downwards.
TTCTGCTTAAACACACCAGAGTGGATTCATTGTATGTAACAAAGAACTTTTACCAAAATCAAAATGAATTGTGGTATATCCATGCTATAAAATATTATATAGATATTATCTAGAATTAATGAAGCTAAATTAGTTTCCTTTGGAAGAATATCCATATTGCAATATTAAGTGATAAACGTGCAGAGGTACTGAGCTTATGCAGGAGAATATAGTGGCCTTCTAGATTTTAATGTCCCCAAATTTTTCTAAATTAGAAGACATCAAGAAAAATTTATAATACCTATATCCTCTGCCTAAGAAAATGAAACAGCTCCATTTATTTGTAAATAGGTGAAATATACTCTTAAGAACAGAAAAATTAGCTCCAGATCCATTCCAAATTGGACAGAGTTTGGTGGGGGTTGAGTGGAAGAGAGAGAGAGCTGTAGTAAGCTCATAGTAATGATAGAACACAGAAAATAGACTTCATCTTCAGAAAGAGAAGCCTCGTAGCCAGGTATTGTGGTGCATGCCTGTAGTCCTAGGTAATTGGGAGGCTAAGGCAGGAGGATCACTTGAGGCCAGGAGTTTGAGGCTCCAGTGAACCATGACAGTGCCATTGCACTTCAGCCTGGGTACAAAACCTTGTCTCAAAAAAAAAAAAAAAAAAAAAAAAGAAAAAAAAAAGGGAGAGAGAGAGAGACTGAATGGTACTCCATGGTATACATATACCACATTTTATTAATCCACTCATGTATTGATGGGCACATGGGCTGTTTCCACATCTTTGCAATTGTGAATTGTGCTGCTTTGGACATTCAAGTGCAGATGTCTTTATTATAGAATGTCTTTTTTCCCTTTTGGTAGATGCCCAGTAATGGCATTGCTGGCTCAAATGGTAATTCTACTTTAGCTCTTTGAGGTATCTCCATATTGGCATTAACTAATCAACTTATGTGCACATGTAGTAGTAACATCCACCAGCTGTTGGGCAGGTAGAAGTGGGGAGGAGACGATGGGTGTAGTCACACCTAATGGGTGTGGTGCACATCGTCTAGGGGATGGACATCCTTGAAGCTCTGACTCAGGTGGGGCAAAGGCAATATATGTAACCTAAGCATTTGTACCCCTGTAATATGCTGAAATAAAAAAATAATAATTAAAAAAAGAGAGAGAGAGACAGAAGACTCATTCAACACTGTGCATTCTAGTGGGAAACATGCAGGGGTTAGGACACTGGCTACTGGTGAATCAGAATCAGAGGGCTTGAAAAATAGATGGGACCAGAGATGGTGGTAATGAGAAGTCAGTGCTTCTGGGAAGGAAAGACAGCTTTAAAGATGGAGGGGTCCTTGGGTGCCCCAGGAAGTGAAAGGAAAGAAAGGAGCAACTGAAGAAGATAAGCCTGCTCAGACAAGAGGATAGTAAAGAACTAGAAGATGTAAAACAACAGAAAGAGGTACCATGTATTTAAAACAAATGCACACACACACACACACACACACACACACACACACACATCCAAAAAAAGCTGTCCTTTATTGGAGTAGCAGAGGAATAAGCCCCTTACATAAGAAATCAGGAAAACCACTTCTACTTTCCCAGAAGTATCTCCTGTAACATCTAGTACAAGAGAATCCAAAATAAATAAATATGGAAAGAAAAGTAAAACCCAACAAAGGAAAACCCAGAATCCATATAAAGATACTCTAAAAAATTAAAATAATAAAAGCTCTTTGGTGGGTGAAAGCACATCAGTTAAACCAGATCATGAAACAGAAGAAAAAGATAGCACAAAACTAAGGTTGAAATTAAAGATAATTAAAACAAAAATGCAAATATGAATAATGTGAATTAGGAGTAGTAATAATAATAATGATAAATAGGATTGGTGAGAAAATAATAGATGGAGAAGATAACAAAGGACATCTAGCATAATATTTGTAGTTTCCAAAATAGAAAAACAAACTAATAGAACCAAGTTAATATTTAAAATTAGAAATAAAGCATTTCTTAATAATATAATACAATATGAAGATTCAAAATGCCCACTATATACCTGGGGTTATTGAAACGTAATCCTTTCTCTGAGACATGTCATTACTAAACTTTAAAAATGAGGAAAAAGTTCATCTCTTTCTCCAGAATAAATTCCAATTGTTCACTGCTGGCATATACAAAAGTAATTTACTTATATTCACCTTGTATCCTGCAACCTTGCTATACTTGCTTATTAGATATAGGAGTGTTTTTGTCAATTCTTTGGGATCTCCTACATAGAAGTCATGTCATCTGTGAATAAATATGTTCTTACTCCCAATCTTTAAAATGTTTCTCTTTCTTATCATACTAGCTAAGACTTCCAGCATGGTGTTGCTTACAAGTGATGAGAGATAACATCCTTGTATTGCTCCCAATCTTAGTTGGAAAAGTTTCCTGCATGGTAGTCATTAGCCACATGTTGAACACTTGATAAGGGGTTAGCTTAAATTGGGATATACTTAAAGTATACAATACATACCAAATTTCTAAGACTTTGTACAAAAAAAGAAAGTAAAATTCCTCATTAATAACTTTTTATAATGATTACAGATTGAAATAATATACTATCAAAATTGATTTTATAGTCTTACTTTTTTTTTTTTTTTGACAGAGTCTCACTCTGTTACCTGGGCTAGAGTGCCGTGGCATCAGCCCAGCTCACAGCAACCTCAAACTCCTGGGCTCAAGCACTCCTTCTGCCTCAGCCTCCCGAGTAGCTGGGACTACAGGCATGTGCCAACATGCCTGGCTAATTTTTCTATATATATTTTTAACTGTCCATATAATTTCTTTCTCTTTTTAGTAGAGACAGGGTCTCACCCTTGGTCAGGCTGGTCTCGGACTCCTGAGCTCAAACAATCCCCCCTCCTTGACCTCCCAGAGTGCTAGGATTACAGGCATGAGCCACAGTGCCCGGCCATATAGTCTTACTTTTTAATGTGTACTATTGAAAACTTAACTCTCTCTCTCTCTCTCTCTCTCTATATATATATATATACATATAATATTATATAGATGTGGCTCAGGTCTTATTTTTAGTGAGTAGTGCTGCTATCTTACTTCCTGGAATGCTGATGTGATAGCACAGCCATTTTGGACCATGAGGACCAAAAGTCATCTCCTGAGGTTGGGTAAGCAAAGAGCTGGAAAGGACTTTTGTGCCTAATGTTTTGAGGAATCATGTCTTCTGAACTTATTCACAGGAATGAAAAATAAAATTCTATCCCATTGTGCCACATTTATTTTAGACTTGCTGTCATAGAATTACCTCATTTTTCTAATTGTGTATGAATCTATGTTTGCATATCTAGGCAGGGAAGTAAAGCATATTCACCAAAATGCAATGTGGATGAAGCGAGTTTTCCTTTTGAGTATTCATGCTTTTCTTTAATAATGAATGTCAATTCATTTATTAAAAATGAAGGTTTAAATGTCAATATTAAATAAAAAGTTTTGCAAATAACCTCAGCAAATTAGGCTTTCCAATTTACTTCAAACCTGAGAACTGCTTAATTACCTGTGATTTCCATGGCATTCTTGACAAAAAACTGAGAGCACTGTTGATAGCAAGATGGAATGCAGTAACGGAACTGTGAAGGTATTCTCAGCGTTTATTAAAATTCTCATTTATTGTTGTTGAACTTATTCCTTTTTAAAAGATTCTAAGTCACCCGAACACTATAGTGCCATTTTAACACTGTGTTTTCTTAAAGTACTCTGACAGACAGAAGAGGTCACTATTGAAACTGTATACTGAAACTCATAATGTCAAACGATATATTATATTTTTTTATTAGGGAGAAAAGCCAAATCAGTATTAATAAAATGTCTAGAATTCAAAAGCCATGCTATATTGAACAATTAATGGATGTTTATAAAATTTCATGTTTGGAGAAAGTTTGCTTTTTCTGCATAGTAAAATTTATGACCAGAAATATTCAGCACTATAATAAACCTGCTTTAAAATTCCTGCACAAAATTGACATTCAACCATGTTCTAACAGTTCAGATACTGGCAAGGTCTACAAAGATGCCACTGAAAAATATATATAGTGCATAATTTTCATTTCTTTGCTGTCAGGGTAACATGTGTGCTTCATATGCTTTAGTGAAGTCTAGCAGTACAAATGTGTCAAAAAATCATAAAAATTTGTCTTCGAGGACTAACATATAGGATTTAGGACTCTAGTATTTGGGATATTTATCTCTAAGGGGTAAAAAAGAATTTATTCTTGGACAAACATATATACCTTATGTTTAACACATTTTCCCTATGGGATTTAATGAAACAATTTTAGCTGAAGTCATTATACTCTTTGTAGAATTATTTTTTCCCCTACTGTAATAGCCTCAAAATTAGCATAAGGCTTTATGTTCAAGGATTTAAAAAATGGTATCCACCAAAAAAGAAAAAGTATATTAATTAAACTTATGACCTAGGAAAGGACATTATCTTCTACTAAATTTGCTTTATAGCTCTACTAAGGTGTTTGCCACACAAGACAAATAAAATGAATTATTGTATTAGCCTGGATTCTTTTATTACAAGTGACAGAAAGCAAACCCCATTTAGCTGAAGTAAAAATTTAGTAACTCCCATAAATGGAAAGTTGCAAAAAGAGGCTGGTATGAGACGGAGCTGATAGGACCTGAGTTCTGTCAGTTTATCCTGTCATTGGTCTGCTCATCTCTTCTTGCTTCTGCTGAACTTTATATTTCAGGCTCATTTTCTCCACACGGTAGGTCCAATAGCCAGGACAATAAAATGGTGCCAACCTCGGAAGTCCAGTACAAAGAGTCTACACTATTGAAAGATATGGCCTCGTTTGTTTTCTGAATTATGAAGGCATCTGCAATCCTGATTTGTGGTGTTAGAGTGTGATACCTCTGCAATTAGGCCTTCCCTCTAAAACTGTGACAGATGCCAGAGCTTACAGGACAAAGACTCTCTCAAGAGACATGAGCACGCTGAAGGTTTTTACTTTTACGTTTGACTCCTTCTTGGTCCAGTGGGCTTCTGCTGAGGTTCAGACTTCTTACCAAATTTCCCAAATCTTTCATCTATGTTAATTAAATATATGTTTAGTAATAAACTACAATATACAAACATATATTTAAACTTTATAGTTACATATTTCTTCTTGTGAAATATATTTATCTGGACTATCTTTGTACAAAAGTATCACATGGGTTATTAAAGGACTATTTTTTTCATTTCTGTTCGTTTCTATTGTTTCATAATTTTTGTTCTCATAATTGTCTTTTGCCTACTGTTCCTTTTTTCTTTTTTTCTCTTCCAAATTCTGTCAAATCAGGTCCAGGTTGTTTTTCCTGTTTGAAATAGATATTTTCCAGCAAATTCATGGTAAAACATATTTCTACAAAAGGAGTTACTACTTTGTACCCTTGTTTTATTTTTTACTACATGATTAAGATCTGGGGAAAAGTGTCACCTGTAGTTAACATTAAATCACATTTAAGAATGTAACAAATATTTTCATTCATTTATTTTAAAAGTACATAAACGTTTCTTTTAAAAGAAAACATTAAGTAGGCTGTTTCTAATCTTTCCCGTTTCAATCTCTAAAAGTTCACTTTTCATCATTGAATTAGTTTTAATCTTGAGCTAAATGTAGGAATATTTAACACCCTCATGGTAGCAGTTTTTTGTATTTTTTAAGCAATACACAGAACAGGTATGGGGGAGAATAGATATAAGAAATGATTATAAGAAACAAAATCCTAATTTTCTATTCAGTCATTCTCTTAGACTAATGTTTCCAAAAGTAAGTTCCCTGAACCCTTTTAGGGGTCCACAAGGTCAAAACTATTTTTATAATAGGGTGTTATTATAAAAATAAGATATTATTTGCCTTCTTCACTCTCATTCTCACATGACTGTAGAGTGAGGTGTCCCAGAGACCACATGATGTTTGATGACCTCATTGCTCGGATGCCATAGAATCTGCACTCATACACTTTTGGGTTTTTTTAAGGTTCCTAAGGTAGTAAATTTAAGATATAAATGTGTATTTTCAAAAATAAACTTGATTTGTTCTTGGTACTTGTACTTTGATCTTACTAGTTAGCTGTGATTATACCTGCTCTAATCTCTATATCCTCATAGAATCCTCCCAAAATGATAATTTTGAAGTCTTGAAGTGTTCCTTATGCCCATGTAGAAACACAACAAATAAGTGCACTTTGTTATCTTGTTTTGCAATAATAGTTAAAATTCTTCTTAAAATTGTTCTAAATTTATCTAAAATAGTTATTTTTGAATTTTAAATAAAAAGTTTTCATACATTTGTCTTATATTTAACAATAGTTCATTCACTTAACACAAAGGAGACTAGATAACTCATTTTTATCCACACATAACTGCACTAGCTACCTCTAAACGTGCTGAAAAAAATGAAACTTTAGCATCAGACAGTTATGTAATTCACAGGAGGGAGAAGATGAGTCAAAGGAAACTGTGAAACTACAAATAAGGAATAAAAAATATGAGGAAAATTATATTTCTTTTGGGATTATAGATAATAATACTATAGCTTGTTGTGTCTTATGCAACAGAACATTTTGAATGTATTATGGTATCAGTCACGATGTGATGCTTTATTGATATCAAACATCTAAAATTTAAAGAAAAAGAAATTTAATATTTTAAACAGACATGAGTAGCTCTTGTTACAGCTTTGCAAACTAGAATGACTGAGGCCTTTCAGTTGTATGGTTTTGGTTGGAGAACTGTACACAATAGTTAAAAGACTAAAAAAAACGCCTTGTATAGTTGACATTAGTGAATGCCTGCTGGATGAGGAGTCAGTAAAAGAAATCACAAAGTGCCACTTTCCAATGATTTAGTAACCCATTGAATTAAAGATTCATCTGTGAACTTGAAGACTCTTTATCTCACTTGTAGAATTGTACCTACAGATGAATAAGTCTCCAGATATGGCTGAGCTGTGTTATCAGCACCAACTAATCATTGAATATGAGTCTTTATGTAAATATTTGATAATAATCATAAAATGAGCTAAGTGGTCAAAGTGTTAAATAACCTTTTGACTCTCATGGCCTGTTCTGGAACAACTGTGTTGACATGTGCACTGACAATGCAAATTCAGTGGTAGGTGAACTGAAGGTTCTTTGGTGTAATTCAAGGCGGTAGCAACACACTATACTTACCATATTGTTTTCTTTCTGACCACACAACCACAGAAACATATGGACCTGTTTTCCTTAAGAATGTCCCTGATGATGAAGGAAAAAAGTATTAATTTTGTTACATCTCAACCTTTGAGTGCAGATCTTTTTATAATGTTTGACAAAATGGGAAGTATATAGAGCACTTTGCTGCATACCAAAGAGCAATAGTTGTCTCAAAGAAAAACACTTGTTTAACTGAGGTGTGAGGTGTAGTAGTAGACACTTGTTTCCTTGAATGCCATATCTTACCTTAAAGAATGGCTAACAGATAAACTATGATTATTCAAAGTTGGACATTTGGCAGATAATTTTTCAAAAATGAACTGTTATTTCATTAATAGTGTAAAGAGTTTTTCACATCAAAAAGTCTTAGAATGTTTATATTAGACTTATCAGTGACTTCTCAAAATTTCTTTGCATGGTTCACAAAATTTTGCCACATACAGATGAGACTTCTAGTATTTCCATTTGGAACCCTCTTCATACCCCATTCGGTCATCACACTCACCTCTCTTTTCATACTGTCACTTCCTCAAGTTCATTTACATTTCATACTAAGGAAAAAGAAGACACGCACCATCAATAACTTGATCTTTTAGCTTTTATAATATATCCATGTAAACACTATGACTGTTTTTTTCATTATCGATTATAGTCATAAAATGAGAAAAAGAACAGCATCGTTGCTCTACTGGTAAGCAAGTAAGTGGATCAATATTTGTTTAAATAGGTTCTGACACCATTCAAATACTTTCAGAAATGAATCTCTAGATCCTATCAGCAAAAAGAACAATAGTGATACATGGTGGTTAAGGAAATTACTTTAGTAGTAAGGTACAAATAGGACAAATGATTTCTGTTGGTCATTCCTTCATTAGTTCTTCCACATCACTGACTTCCTAAAAAGATCTGGGATGACAACCATCGAATTTACATGTGAGCAAAAAGACCCTTCTGCTAACCAACCCCCTCTACCCTAGTTGAGCTACAATGGTCTCAAAAGATGTAGAAGTAAGAAAACAATCACTAGGTGAATTTTTGAGATGTCTTTATAGAAAACAAGGAGTATAGTCAATATGATACCCAAGATAAGCCTTGAAGAATGAAAAAGTTGGCATGAAGTTGATTTGGCTTTTAGAATTGTTTTCATAAAGGCAATCAAACTCACATATTCCAATTAAATTTAAATTAGATCTAGTTATGTTTTTTTGCAGTCAGTAGAGACTCTAATAATTCTGTGAATGTTCTTTTTAAAAATATTAATCTAGAAAAATGCCTCATTACAATCACATTTAACAACCATTTGTTGCTATTCTAGAAACTCAGAATAGATTAAAACATTTATTGGGGAGGAGGTTCTAGTTCAGGCCTTACCAACATCTGTTCAAGGGACTAAGATAGATTATAGTATATGTCTTCAATGATAATAGTGGTCAAGGATTGCTGGAAGATTGTTATAACTGTTCAGTTAGAATATTCTTATTAAGTTTAATAATCCTCTATTGCCTAGAAAGCAATCATTTTCAGCCATGTACACTGGAACTTGTAGGAGAAATGAACTGTGAGGTTTCATAGATAAAAAGGAAGCTACTTAATTTAATTGCATATTAACATAGTCTTATTTTTCAGTAAAGCAGTATAATGTTTGTGATTCACTAGAATAACAGGAGATAGAGGCCACTAACCAACAATTATGGATATGTACTGTGTGTCAGAAACTTTCCGTATACTATCTCATTAAATCACACAATTGGGGAAATTTGGACATGTACATCTTTTTTAGCATTCACTCACTGTGTGACATTTAACAAGTTATTAAACTCCTTTGAACCGTAGTTTATTCATTTGAAAATTTGGAGTAATTTAGAATCACCAAGATATTCACCACCACAATCAACCAAATTACGCAAAGAAACAGTAATAATGGAGCAATCTGAAAATGATTTTTAAAAATAAGTATGCTTAGAATTCTCCAAGAGATAACGCAGAACCTAGGTTGCCTGAAATGAGAATAGGATATTATTAAACAAGATTATTAAAATAAACACTTGGACATTTTGAGAAAAATAAACAGCTAAGTAGAAATTTCAAAAAAAGTCTATAGAAAATAGGAAGGAAGAACTCTAACATCATAGAAAAAACTATACAAAACATCAGAATTATGTTAGGATATGGAAGATAGATAACAACCCAACTATACCAATAGCATTTAAAGAAAAGAGTATGAGAGGTTAATAATAAATTAAAAGTGATGAAGCCTGAAATTTTTTTCAGAGCTAAAGAAAAATATGTGAACTCACATTAAAAAATGATAAATGGAAAAACAAAATCTATATCAAAATAGTTCTTACAAGTCAAGTTAATGAGGATAAGAATACCAATTGAAAAATGAACAAAATACATGAATCAACAACAGAAAGAGTAAATATCTACAATTAACCACTGTCAATCTCACCAACATTCAATGAAAAGAAATAAAACATTATTGAGATACTTTTTAAAACTATTTAATAGATTAAAAATATAATTATATTATCCAGAATTTGTGAATGTTTTGGGAAGTTGGCATTCCCATAGATTATAAATTTTAGGATGTTATTTGGTTCTATCTAATACAATCTCCATAAATAATCATACAAGGAAAGAATCTGACATGTGTAATATATATACTCACTGTATTTGTGCAATGGGAAATCACTACAAATAATCGAAGTTCAAAAATGGGGGAATAGATTAAATAAATGATGATATAGCTACACAATGGAAATAAATCAACTTTGAAAACAATACTGAAAAACTATCTGCTGACATTATAAAATAATCAAGATATACAGGTTACAATGTATGTTATATGCATAATACCAATTTGTAATGTATTTAAATACAAATGTGTGTATGTGAATTTGCCTCTGTGGGTCCATACACGCATGGCTCTATGTGTGTACATTTAAGAATGGGCACTCTGAGATGGAAAAAGTCAAATTGTTCAAATCCTCTTATATTCGCTTTTAGAAAGAACCAGATTTAATTAATAACAATTCTTTCTTCCAAAGCTCTTATGATGGATGTTGTAACCAATTAAGATATTAGCAAATGAACAGTTCTAATGTGGACATTTACGAGATGATACATGAGCATATGCTCTTACTCAGCTATTTTGTATTCTCTATAAACATAGTCTTCTGGATTAAAAAATTACAGCAGAATGATTTTTAATAAACTCAGAATGGTCTGTGATTAATCATTTTGTTTAGTCTTCACACATTGAGGATTTATTTTCATTTCTGATTACAAAAAAGTACTTCTTTTCCTTGATTAAAGGAATAAGAAAGAAAAAGGGGAAAAAAACAGGAGGAGGGGATGAGTGGTGAGTTAAAGGACAGATTGAGTGTATGTATTTTAATCTGGCAGTTGTCTTGTGTAATTTTTTTTGCCAAAAGACTGCTAATTTCATACAAAAAATTTAAATATTGTAGCAGTCACCCAACTTAAACATTTGGCAAATAGTTATCCTATTTTAAAAATGGAAAATATTTCTCAAGTGCTTCTGTTTTCAAAATACTGTCTCACGCTATTCTTTATGTTTGTTTGATCATTCTTTTGGAGAAAATTCTTCTCTAAATTTGGGACAAGATATATATACATAAATGTATATACACACACACATATATACATGCATATACACACATATACACACATACATTTCCTCTTATCATATCCAATGAAGACTACCTTGGTTTATTCAGTTAGTTAAAGATGAAAGAGCTATTTTTTTTCTTTTCCTTTTTTTTTTTCATTCTTTTTTCTTTTTTTAATGGAATATATCCACAATCTTTTAAGACACATAAGAAGCATACAGAAAAGAAACATTACATACATTATATTCCTGGAGTATGAAATATATTTCTAACAGGAAAACTTTTAGAAAAAATTGTACAAGTTCTTTTATACTTGCCTTAATTTAAACAAAAATCAAACTGAAACATGGAAACTCTCACTTTTAGATGTGAATCATCCCAAGGGAGTATCTGCTAGATTCACAGGGCTTCAGGCACCATATTCTCAATCCCATGAGTGCCTTTTGTTATTTCTTCTGTCCTCAAGCTGACATTAGAGGGAGCATATTTTTTAATGAAAAATGAAGCTAGAGTGTTGAAGTTATACAATCTGCTCTGCTCCATTTGACCACATTACTGTCAAATCTAAAACAGTTTCCAGAATTCCTAAGAAAAATTCTTCTAAAACTTTGACTTTATGTAGTTAATATGGACTAGTGGGTGTGTTTTTTTTATCTTCCATGTAAACAAAGGGATGTCTCATTTAGTTTAGGAGTAAAGATGGTTTTTATATAAAAGTTTACCAAAACTTGGATTCAGTATAACTTTAGATGTTAGGAAGAGGAAATGATATAGTAGATACAATATATTTAAAAAAGCAGTTGTAAAGTTTTCCATTCTGAATCTCATGTGTTTAACAAAATACATAATTTTGAAAAATATCCTGGCAATTCCTCCAACAATTAAAACATCTACTGTTGACCAATTAGCTCATTTACTAAGAGCACTAAATTAAGGTGGTATGCTCCTAGGCCGTGCTAATAATTTCAATTAGCCATTTCACCAATACTGGTCAAAAAGATGGCTTAGTTTACATTTTATCCCCACAGTAGGAAGACAGCTCATCATAAATATCAACTGACCATAGATGTTTGAAAGAAAAATGACTGTATTCTGATCCAATGTAGTAAGAAGCAAATTATGCTTATATAAGCTTCAGGGACCCTCATTTACACTGACCATTCCAGCACTATTAGAGGAACTCTTGATGGTCTCTTGATCATGTAGTTTTGTGAAATTTGGAAAAGTAGGAAGGACAATTTAAGTTCATTCAGTCAAGACTGCTATCTCACTCTCCACCATAGCTAGCATTTGAGCATGGGCATTTGCTATGTCTTGCTAGGGGAAAGTCGAGTTATAGATAACATGTATTTTTGGTTTAATGAGCATATTTAAGTACTTTTCAGTCACTTCTGTGTATAGTCAAGCTATTACTGGCTGTTCCAATATCATGACCCAAAGTCATAGGGGTCAGAGGTAATCCCTATGATGATATAAACATGTTCTAGGCACCCAGGACCAAAAATATATGGATAGTAAAAGAGAAAAAAATTGTTTTACATGCATGAAGAGAGAACCTAGTGTCTAGAGAAAAAGTCTTTTAAACCATACAACTCATATACAAAAGACAGTTGATAAAGTTTATCCACAACATGACAGCAATCCTAGAAAGTCATATAACATTGCAAATAATGAGCTAAAATAAACTTTTCTAGTCTATCAATAATAATAATTTATAAAATATTTTAAAAAATGTAGTGAATTATCTTTTCATCTCTTTATAGAAAATAATATAAAATTGTTTTTATAAGAAGAAGCAATCAAAGAGCTTGCAACCTAAAATTTTTTTAAATACATTATAGATTCATTTTTAAATACATTATAGAGGTAGATTCAGAAGTTAATAAAAATTATTATGTTATTTATGCAGATATTTTGATGTTAGGGATATTTGTCAGCTTTCTGAATTTTGTGATTTTCATTCTAAATTAATATTTCCTTTTTTTACCTAATTTCATAATTATAATTTTGTATTCTTTTTCCTGAAAAGAATTCCCAAGTTTTATGAGCTTTGGATCACACAAAAACTAGATTCTTATTGGATATCAAATATGGAATACTTTAATCAAATATTGATTATTAAATCTGGAAGGTAATCTAAAATGCTCTGATTTAGTATTAGTAATTTCACACAGGTGCCTCAGATATCACATACAATGAAGAAATAAATTTAGTGTTAAGACTTTTCCTCTGCCCACTTTCATTGAATTTCAACTCAAGTTTTCTTTTCTTTTCTTTTTTTTTTTTTTTGAGACAGAGTCTCACTCTGTTGCCCGGGCTAGAGTGAGTGCCGTGGCATCAGCCTAGCTCACAGCAACCTCAAACTCCAGGGCTCAAGCAATCCTACTGCTTCACCCTCCCGAGTAGCTGGGACTACAGGCATGCACCACCATGCCCGGCTAATTTTTTCTATATAGTTTTAGCTGTCTAGCTAATTTCTTTTTTTTTTTTTCTTTTTAGTAGAGATGGGGTCTCCCTCTTGCCCAGGCTGTCCTCGAACTCCTGAGCTCAAACGATCCTCCCACCTCGGCCTCCCAGAGTGCTGGGATTACAGGCCTGAGCCACTGAGCCCGGGCTCAACTCAAGTTTTCTTTTGAAGAAATGTTTTCATTCCCTAAGGAAAGTATCAAAGTAGTTATATTAACTTTCAACTGATGTTCTAACAAATTAACACAAACTTAGTGAACAAAACAACACCCATTTGTTATCTCATAGTTCCTGTAGATTATAAAATTAGATACAGTGTGGATCAATTGATGGCAAAAGACTTTGATCAAAGTTTTACTGGCCTGGGCTCTTTTCTGAAGGTTTTAAAGGGGAATTTACTTACAAATTCACTGCATTTGTTGGCAGAATTCAGTTCCATAAGGTTGTAGGACTCAAGTTTCTATTTCCTTGCCTACTGTTGAGTAGGTCTTGTTCTCAATTTCTAGAGGCTGCTCACTTTCCGCGAGTGCTGACTATATCCTCTATCTTCAAAGCCACCAATGCTAGATGGACTCCTTTTCATGTCTCAAATCTTTTTGACCTTCTTTTCTGTCTCATCTCTCTGCCTTTCTTTTCTACCACTGGTCACTGACTAACTCTTCTGTCTTCCTTTTCTACATTTCATGGCTCATGTGACTACGTTGGATCCTTCTGAATAGTCCAGAATATTCTCCCTATTTTAAGGTCAGATAATAAAGAACCTTAATATTCTGTCTGCAAAGTTCCTTCACAGAAGTACCTAGATAAGTGTTTAATTGAACTAAGAGATGGAAGTGTTTCAGGGTGGGATATATTTAGAATTCTGCCTAATACAGTACTGATTTAGTCCAAACTTCTGATTTTAAAAATGGAGTAGTTTAAGATAAAGTGGTTTATCCAAGGATTTATCCAGTTTTATCACATTTCTTATATTGAGATTGTTAGATCATCTGTTTGGAAAGAATACATAGAAGACTATTCAATTTTCATAATAAGTTGTTATCATGCTTCCTTCTAATCAATAACACAAAATATCCCTACTGCAAGGCTTAATAGAGATTTCAAACAATCAGCTATACTTGCTTCTGTCAAAAATGTTACCCAACGATATTGATACTTAAATGACAAACAAAGTATTGAGTTCTTTCCTCTTTAGGGATCAGCAAACTTTTTCTGGAAAATACCCGATAGTATATAGCTTAGACTTTTGGGACATTTGGTCTCTGTTAAATCACTCACTCATGCCATTTAGCATGAAAACAGGGGTAGACCATAGGTAAATGAATGAGGCTAAATGTGTTCCAATAAAACTTTATTCACCAATATAGGTGTTGGACCAGATTTGGTTCATAGGTGGAGGAGGGTCAGTTTAGTTTGCCAAACTGTAGTGTGGGGATTTGGATCCTGTATCTCTGTTCTAAATTCCCATGGCCACCCAACCACATCATTTCCCATTGCTATGTAGAAGGGGATCCACTCATGTATATTTTATGCTATAACTTTGACTTTAATTGAGATTTGATTTAAGAAGATTTGATATTTTTTTAAATTGCACAATTTCTTCAAAACTGTTGTCTAAGTCAGTGTGCATTTTATTGATCAATTTAAACATTTCTCATATTTTCCAAATGTATTGGCAAAACATTTTTAACAATATTATTTTATTAGCTTTTTAGTTACCGTAGAACTTATAATTATTTCCCGTTTTCATTCTTGGTATGAGAAAATTGTGCTTTTTCACCCCCTTTGACCATTATGCCAAGGGTTATCATTTTACTATTCTTCTCAAATTATCAACTTTTCATTTTGTTGATTCCCTCTAATATATATTCGCTTTATGTATAATAATCATTTATTCTCTTATTTCCTCTTCTTAATTTTCTTTGTGTTTATTTTTCTGTTCTTTTCCTAACTTTATGTGATACATATATATGTAAAATATGTATATATTATTTATATAATATATACAAATATAATGACTTTCAGTGTTTATTTTCTTAAGTTTCTATTATATGTTTTTAAATATTATAGACTTCTGTTTAGGCTCATTTTTAGCCTTATCCTACAAATTTGTTATCTCATATTTTATAATAATTAAGTCTAGAATATTTTTAATTTCCATCATGATATATTCTCTAACCATGTGACTATTAAGAGTATCTTCTCACCATCTATTTTTACCTTAATTTTGCTAATGTAAGAGAGCATATCTGACTGAATTTCTTTGAATTTTGATGAGATTTTCTTTATAGTCTAGTATATCATGAATTTTAGGAAAATTTTGATGTACAATTGTAAAATATATGTTCTGTTATTGTTGACTGCATTGTTCTACAGATATCCATTGGACAGATTAGTCATTCTTGTTCAGATTTTGTTTGTGCTTATTGACATTATTTCTCTTGTTCTATAAGCTCTTCAGAGAAGTATGAAAGTATTCCAGCTTGATTATGGATTTGTATATTACTCTTTTTAATTCTGACTTTTTTGCTTTATGTAATTTTTATCTATGTTATTAAGTACATATACAAATAGAATGGTTATATTTGCCTAGTGAACTGATCTTTTACTCATTATGAAACTACAACCTTAAAATCTGCAATACTTCTTGTCTTAATTCTATTTTTTCTGACATTAGCATATCAGCAAGAGTTTTCTTTTAGTTTATATATTTTTTTTCTATACTTTTATTTTAATGCTTCCTCATTCTTATATTTAGGATAGATCTTTTTAAACAGTATATAATTGGAGCTTGAATTTTAATTTAGTCTGGAAATGTTTGTCTTTTAATTAGAATATTTAGCCTACTTATATTCAATGTAATTACTGACATATTGGGTTTTATATCTATAATCTCACTATGTATTTTCCATTTGCCCATGCAGTTATAATCTCTTTAAGTTCTTGTTTTATTCTGGATTAAGGTTTTTTTTTTATTATTTTATTCCCCATTAGCATGATATTTATACATTATTTTCACTACAGATTAAAACATGCATCAATTATTCATTATTGTCTATTATAAATTAGTATTTGTACTATGCATCATGAAATATAATGAATTAGAATGCATTAACTCACAGGTATTTCAATATTTGTGTGATTATTGTTATGAATTTTAATTCTGCATATAGTTTGGACCCAACATAATATTAAAAGTATTTTTTGTATAGTCTATATCCATGTATATTTACCCATATATTTACTTCCATGTTTATTTCCATCATTGTTTTCCTTCTACTTAGAGATCTTCACCTTAGCATTTCTTTTAGTGTTGTTTTTTTGGTGACAAATTATTTCAATGTTTGTGTGTCTGGTGATGTCCTTACTTTGGTTTCATGTTTAAAGGATAGTTTCACTAGGTATAGAATTCTAGGTTGGCAGCTATTTTCTCTTAGTACTTTAAAGATGGCACTCCTTTGTCTTTGGCCTCCATTTTTTCTATTGAGAAGTCAGCTAGCTGTTATTCTTGCTGCTGCTCTTATAAGGATAACATGTCTTTTTTTCTCTAAGACCTCTGACTCTTCTACTTTCTTATCTCCTCAAGTCCCTATTGTCTCAGCAACTCTGGACTACAATTTTGTTTTTTCAGCTTCTTGAGTTTGCCAAAGATCCACCAGTTTATCTACCTGTTAGTTTTAGCCACCTGAATAGTTTCTCTGTCTTTTGTCCATCACCAAAAAATTAGCAAACACTCCAGGGGAAAAGCTACTCTTTAAAAGTCCATATGTTCATTTTGTGATTCTTTCTCTCTAGACTAATGAACCTTCAAGTACTGGTCACCTTAGTAGTTTTCAGATATCTTTTTAATTCTTTTATCTGGATTTTTAGTTGTACTGGTAGGAGTGTTAGTTTCCTCAGCATTCCCAACACCTAAGCTTTTGAATTAAAAATTTTATTGTAGACTAAAAAAAATTGTTTTTAATTTTCTGATATCACTTCCAGGTTTAGGAGGTAATACAAAGTCAATAGTGAACTATTATTTCTTGCTACATCAACAAACTTCAAAATCTGTATTACTCACGTAAGACCAGGTTTTAAAGTGATAACAAATATGCCATCAAATTTCAGTGACTTAAGACAACAAAAGTTTATTTCTTACCATGTAAAGTCCATTGTATATTTGTAGACACTCCAGGATAACTGTTCCTGGTTTTCTAGAATTTAGGTTGCTCTATGTTGTGATATACAAAATTAGAACTGCAGAATACATTAACTACATCACTCATACAGAGAAGAAATATTACAATAGGATTAGAAACTTTATTCTATGAATAATAAAGCATCAGTGATTATTCTAATGGATCTTATAAAACACAATAATAAATCTGTATATTCATTTATTTTTAGAGGAAATATTATCAAACCAAGTCTGCATTTTACAAAATGTTGTTTCTCAGATTGCAGATTGAACATTTACAACCTTATGTATACACAGAAATTGAAGTTCTTCAGTAGTAAGTAACTCAGGCTATTGGTAGTTGGGATATCTGGGTCTTCTACTTTCTTATTACAATTCTCCATCTGGCATTTTTGATGTTTTTGTAGGGAGAAAATTGAAGGTAAGTAAAAGTGTGGATTTAGAAAATAACATGGAGTTATTGGTAGTCTTCAAAGTGATTTTAAGAAGAATAATTTGGAAAAGTATTAGTCCAATGAAATGTAAATAAAATTTTGAAATGGCAGTATGGAAATAAATTATTTTTTATCAGTTTTATATATTATGAGCTTTAGGAGTTTCTAAGTAGCCAAAAACATGCCATTCATTGAAAGATACCAGTGTTTCAAAGAGGAGGAAAGTGAGAAAAATGAATATAGTCATTTATACACTACAGTTACTTTATTCATAAATAAAGACAGTGCTTAATCATTAGTAGATAGGGCTTGTGGCTTGTGTTTTGGATTGTTTTCTAATGATGGTGATAATTTTTCACTAATTTACTCAAAATTAAACTGACACCCCATTATTCCCCCTTAACAACAGGAAAATACTTTTAAAACCCAACCCTTGGTGTTTTAGGTAAGTTTATTTTGAATTACAATAGGGCAAAATTATCTAATGTAAATAGGAATAAAATTATGACCTTTGCAACACTAATATCATACTCTAGCCTAAATATGTTTGATCAGTCCAATGCTTCTATTTTTATATTTTAGTTAGGTATAGTGTCAACTCTTAGCAAAGGGATGGGGTAATAATTTCTTAGAACTTTTCCCAATGTCCTTCAATGAGTAAATATTTAAGACATATACAGATCTTTTCTGGGTGACTCAAATTACAGAGCTAATTTAAGTTAAAATTATTCAGCCACTACATTTCGCTTTCCATTGGGTAGACAAAAACCTTTAATTGTAATCACATAAGTTGGTTGCAAAAATATCGCATCTTTTAAGGAGACTGGTAAAAATGATTCCTTTAGAAAATCTTTGAAAAACTATATACAAATTGATTATTTATCAAATATATGTAGGTATATATATATACACATGTTCATATAAAACCAAGAGCAAACATACACACTTTTGAAATAGAGGTATCAGATATATATAGGTGACAAACTAAGAATTCAAGTTTACTAACAAAGTTATAGTTGAATAACTATTTATTTGCAGAGACTGTACTATGCTACTTGTAGGTGTGTGCACACAAATGTATGTTTTCAACTCCTAAAACACATCTACAAATGTTAAATGTAAGATGCTATGAAAACCTTCTTATGCATTATTTTATAAAAGCTATGAAAATCTTTTTAGGACTCATGAGAATAAATCTCTTGTTAAGCATGAGATGGGCACCATAAAATGTAAGGGGATGATCAGGGTCATAATTGAAAGACTGTAATAAAAGTGACATGTCATTTTTTATACCATAATATAGGATTCTTATATACCCCTACTCCCACAAAAACATAAAAATCACTTAGTTCAGAACATTCTACCATTTCTTAATTGTTACTCTGGTCACATTTCCCGCCCTTAATCCTATTCTTTGAATCTTTAAAAAATCTGCTGAACACTAATTATTTAACCTTGCCTCCTACCTACTTTCCCTCTTTATTCTGAGGTTTCTTAAGGGCTATAATGAGCTGTCCCCACACAAACAGGCCAAATTAGTGGATAATTACTGCTGGGCCTGTGAATGTTCTCACTCCTCCTTTCTTACAGTTTCACAACATTACCAGAATGGTCTGTCGCCTCCCTACCAATTAGGAACAATTACTACTTTATAACATTAGTGGTGGCAGGCTTATTATGTTTGAGGATATGTAGAAGTAAGGTGGGGGTAGGGAAGAAATGCAAGGCCAAAAAGGGTAATTGTCACATGAGGGACTTCAATAGTTTATTTTCATCATTTTAATTTCATGTTTTTTTTAAGATTCAGCTACAAAGATTTATATTAACTCTATTAGATGAAAGTGAACAAAACAATATATCCACGATTGTGTTTTTCTCTTTTTGCATGGGATAATATCTCATTTTGATGGCTTTAGTTTTCAAACTAATGGAAATGGCCCTGGATCATTCTTTGGGAGGAAAAATGTGTTACTTATTTTTTGGTTTCCTAGTAAAGATGTCTGTGTGTGTGTGTGTGTGTGTGTGTGTGTGTGTGTGTGTAGAATATGTCCCTGGTATGGGAATTTAGTTTCCTAAGCTATATTAAGGATGTCATTGAAAAGTAGATACTGTGATCTAGAAGGGTGACAAAACCTTTCTTTCCAATCTGTGTTTAATAGGGAAGTGTAGGTCAAGATAAATCTCCATTGAAAATTCAGAATGAAGAGTTTTGAAAGATTTTAAGACTGCTCAAGGGGTACTAAGTTATAGTTGGATGGGAAGAATAAGTTCTGGTGTTCTATCGCACTGTGGGGTGACTATGGTTGACAATATTGTATGGTATATCTCAAATAGTTAGAAGAGAGGATTTGAATGTTCTCGCCACAAAGAAATGATAAATATATGAAGTGATGGATATGCTAAATATCCTGATTTGATTTTTACACAATCTATGCATGTATTGAAACATCATACTATACCTATAAATATGTACAATTATGTATCAATTAACAAAATTTTTAAAAAGACTTCTATATATGCAGTTGACTTTTTCTCAGGGAATAGGGCATAACAGACTCATCTACTTTAGCTTATCTGTTCTCAAATTTTTTCTTTGTTCTAATAAAGTTTCTATTACTTCTGTAAAATCTTTTTTAAGGAGGTGAGTGATATTTACTTGACAGTAGGAGGAATGAAGGTGAAGTCCCCCATGCCAACAACAAAAGCCTTGCTTGTTGCTGTGTATGGATGCTTTCTCTCATTCAGGGAATATTTCAGAAATTTACTAAAGTATGAGTACAGTGATAAATCTGGCCTTATTGTCCTTTTTGGTGCTTCCATTCCATGGTCACAGGACACAATCCTAAACCTTTTCCTTGGATAACATCTTAATTAGCCTAGCTTGTTCGTGCTTCAAAGAAAGAAGGGATTTAGAAAACCTCATATAATGGAGAAGAAACAGTGAAACTTTAATATTTATTAGAAGGAAAACAAGAAACAGTTCTAGATACCATTGACAGGAAAAAAAATTTCAGATGAAATCAGTAACCAATTTTGACAGTACTGTCAGAGAGCATGACAATAGAGAGACTATTATTATTATTATGGAATAAGGGGACTACTGTTGTTAAATTTGGAAATGTCATTTTTGCTGAATGGTTAGAATGGAAAACACATTTTAGAGAGTTAATAAAGGATTAGATAGAAAGTGCAGCCTGAGGTTATGAAACACACATGTGAAAAGTTTGATAATTAAGAAGGAAAAAAGGGTTAAGAATTCAGAATGAGGCTTTTGCATATTTGAAAGAAGAAAAGGAGAAAATGAATGAAGATGGATTAATAATTACAAAAGTATGATAACTAAAGCATGTATTACCTTCCAAAATTTGAAGAAAAAATGCAGCTTTTTTATATTGTTAAAAAGTAATAGAAAATGAGAATAAAAATAGAACTGTATCGAGATAAAGGGGCATACATTGAGTGGGCTATTTATTTTCAGTGAATTAGAAAGCAAAGATTGTGTCTCACAAAATTGCAGCAGACATTTTGGAGGGAAAAAAGTTGCATAAAGGATCTAGCCTTGAGTGACAAGCAACTTAAAAAAAACAAGATCAATAGTAAGTCTCTGGTTGTCTGGAACTAGTAGACAATTCAGTTGTTCAATAAAAACATCAAACAGTATGTTCTTTATAATGAATAGCAAATAATTAGTAGATTGACTACATTTTTCAATTTTTGATTGTGTATGTATGCATCAAATACTCCTGACCACAATATTGTCTCTCCAGACAAAACCAAAGTTGATTGACTGTAATGTTCATCATGTAGGAGTTACTAAACATGTTCTATGTACTACCAGTATAATACTTATTTCTCATGGCTACTCAGTTTCTTAAAGACTCCAGGGTTTCTATTTCCACTAATATATAATCATTTTTAGTTACTTAATTGTAAATTGTTTTTATGGCATTTATCCCAGAGATATAAAAATTTATATTCACACAAAAATCTGTACATGAATGTTCATAGTAGCTTTATTCATAATAGCCCCAAATGGCAAACAACTCAACTCTTCCATGATTAAAGAAACTGTGGCATATTCACACCATGAAATACTACTCAGTGATAAAAAAGACCATTACTGGTAAACCCAACAACTTATATGGATCTCAAGGGAATTATACTGAATGAAAAAAAGGCAATCATAAATGGTTACCTAATGTATGATTCCATATATATTACCTTCTTGAAATGATGAAATTATAGAGATGGAAAACATGTTAGTGGTTGCCAGTGATTAAGGAGGTACAGAGAGAATGACATGGCTGTGGCTGTAAAATAGTGACACAAAGAGTATTTGTGTTGGAACTAATCTTCATCTTTACCATGGTGATAGTCACAGAAATCTACAAATGTGATAAAATAGCAAAGAACCAAATACACAAACACAAATGAGTGAATATAAAATGAGTGGTATCTGAATAAGGTTGATAGATTTCATCAACATCAAACTTCTAGTTGTGATGCTGTGCTGTAGTTATACAAAATATTATCACAAAAATACACACAGAATTTTTATGTAATATTTCTTACAAATGTAAATAAATCTATAATTATCTCAAAATAAAAAATTTAAAGCATAGGTAAATTGTGCAATATTTTTTCAAATATTACATTGGTGTTCTTAAGGGAAATGGATTGGAGAGGGCAAGAAGAAAAAGAGGGACACAAATTTAATATTCTAAAATCATATCCAGATGCAAGATTATTTAGATTAAGTAGTGACAACTATAGTAGAGAAAAATGGAAAATTCCAGATAGATTTGAAAGTAGGATTAATAGGTTTTGCTGATGGACTATGGGCCAGATTTGGATGACAAATGAAAGGGAGTAATCTAGGATATTCTTAGGATGTTGGCCATAGAAACAAGTTGAAAGTACTTTTTTATAATATAGAAGAGAATATGGCAGGGGTCTGCTTTGATAAGCTGAGTATTAGACATTCAAACATTAAAATCCAGTAGGCAATTTGATAGACTAGACTAGAAGTCAAAGGAGTTATGGAGAGTGAGTTTGGTAGTCATTGGCATATCTACGTAATAAATCTGCTTCAGGTAACTTGTTGCATATGAGAGTGTGCTCTTTGTCACTGGACTCCAACAAATTGGTAACCATTGTACAGCAAACCTGCTTCACGGAAAGAATCTGAGACAGGAATATAAGAAAACATTATTGAAGGGGAGGATATCAAGGAACTAAGAGGCAAGACTTTTGAATCAGTCATCCACATACAATATTAACACCAAGAAATATAATGCAACCATGTAGGATGAGTGCATTTCATGTCTTTTCCACACAGAACTTTCTGAGGGCTGATAATACTTACCTTGGATCCCACTTAAGTTTAGTGCCTTTTTATACATGTGCATTGTCAAGTTCTGATGATAAATATGGAATGCAGGAGCACCAATCCCTAATGTGATATCTTCCAACCTCCTGGTTTGTTATACAAGCTCTGTTCTTTCTCTCTCTCTCTCTTTTTTTTTTTTTTTTTTTTTTTGACAAATAGTAATGCAGAGTACAGCTGGAAGCTTAATCTTCTCTACTCAAATTCTCACCTACATATTGTCACCTATTCCTTGGTGATGGGCTCTACTTGCTAGTTTGGAGCTCTTGGTATAGTAGGATATATTTTCACATATAAAATGGATGAATTTATTTCCCCTAATATTTCTTGTAATCCTTCTCCTTCTCCATGTGGTCAGTTAATCCTTACAGCATCCAATGGCCCATGACATTTAAATTGGATAAACTCCAGAAAAATATTTTGAGTTCCCAAACTTAGGCTTTAAGATTGACAGAAGTGAGTCAGGCCTCAGGACTACATGTGATGTTAGGACTAGTCTTTTCCCCTCCTTGGGATTAGATAAAAGTTTCTCAAGATGGACTATACTGATATTTTGGCCTGATAAGACGTTGTTGTGGGGGCTGTCATGTGCATTGCAGAACATTTAGCAGCATCTGTGGTATCTTCTCAGTAGCTGCCAGTAGCACCTCCTTAATTGTGACAACCAAAAATATCCCCAGACATTGCATATGTCCATTACGTGGCAAAACCACTGGATTATACTATTTTGAAAAAAAAATCCTCTACTTACTATGTAGGGAAGACATAAGCCTTACAAAAACTGTGATGTTATATGTAATATGGGCCACAAGCAGAGTTGCCTACAAACCAGTGGTTTAAGAAAATAAGAAATACCTGCATATAGTATCTTGTCACAGAGGCCATACCTAGCACCCTGGGCTTTCCTTTAGTTCCTGTGAAATATAGGAGAGAAGTTCAATGTTCCCTGAATCCTACACTAGTTTTATGCATTAAATTGTGTCCTCCCAAAATGTATATGTTGATTTCCTAACTCCCAATATATCAGAATATGACTGTATTTGGTGATGGAGTCTTAAAAGAGGTAATTAAGTTAAAATGAAATAATTAGGGAATTCAATAGGACTGATGCCTTTATAAAAAGAGAAAATTTGGACACCTAGACAGAGGGAAGATCACGAAGACACGGTGAGAAGATGGCCACCTACAGTCAAGGAGGGAAGCCTCAAAAGAAACCAACCTGCCAACATCTTGATCTCACACTTTCAGCCTTCAGAATTTTTGGAAAATAAATTTCTGTTTTTTAAGTCACCCAGTCTGTGATACTTTGTTATAGCAGCTCTAGCAAACGAATTTAACTCCTTTGTCCCTAAATTACTACCACCACTGACATCAAGAGGGGAAAACTAGACTAGGACAGTTCTACAGCCAGGGGATTATGCATCTGTGAGGGTGAGTTGATGACAGGGACCCAGAGAGAAGACTGTTTATCACATTAGAGTCCAAATGGACAGTCGATAACACTAAGGATCACATCACCCCCTCTCTGGTGCCGCAATGTTACTAAAAACTGCCCCAGAATATAAACACAATGGGAGCATGGAAATGGCAGTGATTGGTTGATATTATGTTTCCATGACCTGGAAAAATTGCAATTTGAGGTAGATATTGGATTTGTTAATTAAAAATATGTATACTTTTTTGTGTGTGGGTTTTACAAAGATGTCTCGGTTGTAGCCTGAGACATTGGGATGTGTTGGCTAGTTCTTGAAGAGCAGGGCCACTTTAGAACTGAAAGAAGCATGGCGTGGAGACCAGCTGCACCGCACGGCTGGTGTAAGAACAGAGATGGAGCCCAAAGCTCGCCCACAGCACAAGCTATAACTACAGACCCTGGCCCCCAGCTCCTGACCACAGGAGAGCAGAGGCCGGTGCTCCCAGTGTCATGTAACACATAAACTCTGCAGTTTCAGGACCAGAATCTTTTTTCCTAGAATCTAATATTCAGGCAACCTAGATCCTTGTGCACTTTCCAGACTATGATGAATCATGAAATCTACACACAGGCTGCTGCTACATCTCTAGAAGTTTCCTGCTCCTAAACATCGTTTCAGTCCTCTGTGACTGGTCAGGTCACATGACCTCATTTATTTGACAGATTTGTACCTCCTACTCTATTTACCAATGATGGCCTGAAGCCTACCTGGACTTGTTGGATACTTTAGCTACATCTAGAACAGTCCCCGTGTCCTCTCTTCGATAGCCATTTGTTTCGCCATCACAGGCTGTGTACTCCAGTGAGCAGTGCTTGGCGAGTCTCAGATTCCTCCAGTTTCCTATTGTGCTCATATCGATTTGTTTTCAGTTTGTGTCTTGACTATTTTAGCCTAAGTCTATACATGAAATCCTGCACACAAAACTCATGTATGAAAAGGTGTATTTTCTCAGAAAATTTTCTCACTTATTCTGGGAGAAGAAATGGGGGAAGAGTTGAGATGGAGAGAAGTGTAGAATTTCCTCTGCTCTGGGGGCAAACGTGAAAATGTGAAAGAGGATTCTCGCAGCAAATGGAGCTGAGAAAATGGACACCACCATAATCCCCCTCTTAATCTTGCTCTTAAGCCCACTCTGGCACTAAAGGGGACTGTTTTGGGAAAAATAGCTGCCAGTGTGCAAGCTCCTAGCATCTCTGAGCAAAAGTCACAGAAGAAGGCGAAAGGCTTGCGACTTCAATCATTTTGTCCTGTGACTTTAGGCAGGTGACCATAAAGAATTTAAAGCACTAAATGATGGAGAAGAAAAATGATTGCTCACATAAATTGTGTGTTACAAACATCATCTATCCTATAAGAAGTTTATGAGTTTGGTGTTATACTAGTTGGTATTATATTATTATTCTCAGTTTACATAGGGAAAAATTGAAACCTAGAGGTATT
Organism: Lemur catta; assembly: GCF_020740605.2. Taxonomy (NCBI): domain Eukaryota; kingdom Metazoa; phylum Chordata; class Mammalia; order Primates; family Lemuridae; genus Lemur; species Lemur catta. The sequence continues at coordinate 61,678,176 of NC_059139.1, read as the reverse complement.
AGGTAACTTGTCCAGATTTGCTGAGCAAATATGAGCCGGGGTCAGGGCATGAATTTAGTTTCTCTGGTTCCAATTCCGTGTTCTTAATTCCTGTATTACACTGCCACCCAAGGAAAGTAACAATGAACCTCAATTTCCACATCTATCAAAGTGGTTGACTGAATTTTAAGTGCTCTAGCATCCCTAGCACTAGCATGCTATCATTTTCCTGGAGACTTACAAGGAACATTATTCCCATTTAAAACACCTGCAAAAGCATTATTTGTGAGCTTGCCATATGTTTTCAGCAGAAAGCTTACACTTATTTCCCCATGGAGTAATGTGCTAAGAATTTTTTTTTGTAGGTTGGTGTTTATGATGAAGTATTTCATATGATTTTATGTTTTTAATATGTCACATTAAATCTTGGGAATGTAAAGGATGAAAAGAGAAAATATATATTTATTTGTAAGTGGATTAAATCTAATCACCTTCTGTTCTAGGTTATATATGTGGCTAACAAGAAAACTCTAATGATCATTACAACCCATGAGGTTCCAAGAAGATTTCAAGTATCTATATTATTCATGTTAGTGATTATCATAGCACTTAAGACTGAAATCACATCCACAAAAGTTTAAAAATATAAATTTGTAAATAATTTTCAAATTTTCAACTCTACAAAAAATATTTTTATGCTATTTATAGTATTTTGGAAACATTTTTATTTTTAGATTCATTTTTTAAATCTAGAGCAAACATTTAGAGTATCACAAATGTCATCATTTTATTTGATTTGAATGCCTTTACTGGTTCTTTGATATGCTTCCCTCACTCTACCTGAAATTTTCCAAGAGAGAAAGAAAATTTGAGTATGGAGGTAGACATATGCACAGGTATTAAATTTGGTCTTTGTTATTCCAAATAACAATCAATACCTTTAAAATTGGGGAGAGAATTTTGCCTATGTATTTAAACATAGCACTGAAGAGCTATAACTTATTGTGTGAAATCAAATCAACTATTCTGTTTTTTTTCTTTTTTTTTTTTTTCTTTTCCTGTCCATTTATCTGTGAAGTCATGCTATCTTCTCACATTCAGGTAATAACAAAAATCCTCTGATGACTCTTCATGACAAATAAACAAGTTCTCAGTTCTGTAATTAATCCATATGGAGCCAGTTTTGTCTAATAGAAATGTTTACATCTGCACTGTCTAATAAAGTAGCTGCATGTAGTTATTGAGCACAGTAATCTGGCTGGTGCGACTGATAAACTAGATTTTAATCTTGTTTAATTTTAATTGTTTTTCTTTTTGAAAAAAATTTAATGTAAATTTTAATTGAAGTATAATAGACACAAAGAAAAGTAAACAAATCTTATATAATTCAATAGAGTTTCACAAGGCATACATACTCATGTGACGGGCATCTAATTCAAGAAATAGAGCATTACCAGAACCCCAGAAGTTCCCTTATCCCATTTCCAGACACTACACCTCCCGCCTCAGTTCTAACACAGTATGTTGGTTTTGCCTGTTTTGAACTTTATATAAATGGAATCATATAGTATGTTCTCTTTTGAATCTCGGTTCTTTTTTTCAAACATTATGTCTGTGAGATTCATAGATGTTGAATAGTTGGAATTCTTTTGTTCTCATTGCCTTTTTTTTATTTCAGCATATTATGGGGTACAAATGTTTAGGTTACTTATATTGCCTTTGCCCCCCTTCCCCGTCGAATCAGAGCTTCAAGCGTGTCCATCCCCCAGATAGTGCTCATTGCACTCATTATGTATGTATATACCCATCCCCTCCTCCTCCTCCCATCTGCCCGATGAATGTTATTCCTATATGTGCACTTAGGTGTTGATCAGTGAAACTGATATTAGGTGAGCACATGTGGTGCTTGTTTTTCCATTCTTGGGATACTTCACTTAGTAGAATGGGTTCCAGCTCTATCCAGGAAAATACAAGAGGTGCTAGATCACCATTATTTCTCATAGCTGAATGGTACTCCACGGTATAGTTGCCTGAGGCTAATGGCTACTGTATTGTTTAGCACAGATTTAGACCAGAGTAATATTTGAAGTTTCCAACTTTAAAAAGCTGGACTCATAGAAGCAGAGAGTAGAACAATAGTTTCCAGGGGCTGGGACATGGGAGAAATGGGTAGATTTGGTCAAAGGGTATAAACTTTCAGTTATAAGATGAACAAGTTCTGGGGATCTAATGTATAGCATAGTGACTATAGTTAATATTATTGTATTGTTTATTTGAAATTTGATGAAAGAACACATTTTAAGTGTACCTCCCCACACACACTCACCTACATGTAACTATGGGTGGTTGAGGGATATATTAATTTGACTATTGTGATCAGTATACAATGTATATGTAGATCAAATAATCATGTTGTACACTTTGAATATATACAATTTTTATTTGTCAGTTAAATATTTTTAAATTAATAAAAGCCTCTCTTTCTCATTCAGTTCAGGACCCTTTTAGCTTGGAAGCCTGAAGTAAGGTGGAGAGTACAGTCAGCTTCTCCCTTCATCCTGTCATTTGGCCAGAGGGAGGCAGGGAGACAGATGAGCAAGAACAGGCACCAATAGCTCATTGGTTACCTCTGGCTGTAACCAGTGTTTATAACATATTCTTTCAGCATTGGTTGTAATCCATGTCGCTTCCTTTTCTTGGAGTTCTCCTAGAAACCTTCTGTAGTGCTCCCATGATATAAGCAATACATTTTCTTTCAGCCAGACACTTGGGTTCGTTTTCTCTCTCCTTGAAATCCTGTAGTATTCTCCCCCACTTTTTTTTTTGGTTGAGAGGGATAACCTTGCCTCTCCAGGTCATCTTCTTATAATGGATTTGAATTGGTTCTGGGCCTACTCTCCCAAAGTTCACTATCATCCATGAGAAACAGTTATGCACTGTCTTTCCTTTCTCAGGTGAAATATAGCTAGGGTCTAATGTTTCTCAGCCCACTCCATTCCATTCGTTCACCTCAGGTTCACGAGAAACACTCATGCATGCTTGTCCTCATCTCAAATGGAAAGGTAGAAAGCTTCTGGAAGCACCTGGTTTTATCTCTCCTGCTCATCTTTCTGTAGGTGAGTAGGCACACTTCTCACACATACATGTTTTAAAACATGGAGGGAGCTCTATGCTCTGAGCACCACAGAATACAGGGACCAAAAGTCAACCTCTCCTGCTGAGAGAGAGAGAGAACACCTCTCCTCTGAGAGGGTGAGGTTGAGAGTTATTTCAAACTGAAAGCTCTTTGATAAAACTCTCCCACTAATATCCAACACCTATTCTTAGCCTCTTTACTTTTTTATAGGTTGGAGGTAAATGGTCAGCTCAGCTAAGGACCAAGGCCACCTCCTTTGCAAGTCCTACTTAAATGATCCTGATCTTCACTTTGGAATGCTAGAGCAGTTGACACAGTATCTCAAAGGTCTCAGCTGAAACAGGGAGAGAAAAGGCCCAATTTAAAATTGTGTTACTTATATATGCAGTTACATGAGCCGTTTTTTATCCCAAGTATTTTATACACATTATTTCATAAAATCCCTGTATAGAGTATTAGTAATATAACTAATTTACAGGTGAAGAAACTCAATGAGATAAATTAGATAACTTGTCAACATCATATAGCTTAGGAAAATGTGGCAGGTCTGGGATTAAAATCTAGAACCCACACACTTGGTATCTACCCAAAGAGGAAAGACATTCAATGATAAAGACATCTGCACTGGAATGTTTATAGCAGCACAATTCACAATTGCAAAGATATGAAAACAACCCAAGTGACCATTAATACAAGAGTGGATTAACAAAATGTGGTATATGTATACCATGGAGTAATACTCAGCCATAAAAAATGATGAACTACCTATTGTATTATCCTAGATGGAGCTGGAGGCCATTTTTCTAAGTGAAGTATTACAAGAATGGAAAAACAAACACCATATGTACTCACCATTAAATTGGTAGTAATTGATCAACACTAACGGGCACATATGGGAAGTACCATCCATTGATGATCGGGGCAAGTGGGAGGGGGAGAAGAAGATGGGTAAATCCACACCCAGTGGATGAGGTGCATGCTGTCTGTGGGATATGCCTGCTTGTTGGGCGGTGCAAAGACAATTTATGTAACCAAAGCAATTGTACTCTGAAATACTCTGAAATTAAATAATAATAATAATATAATAATACTAAAAGATCTGCAACCCTAGTTTTTCTTTCTCTAAGTTCACTCTGTTGTACTATTTTCCCTAGGTTAGTTGTCAGCTATTTTAGGCATTGATTTCTAAAACCAAAAGAAGTTGTGTTTGAGATTGTAAACATGATATATATAAATACATATGTATGCATTCATATACAGAAGGAAATATTATATACACATATGTGTATAAATAAATATGACTATATATCATACTATTTTTTTCAAAGTCACAATTTTCGTCCTATATTTGCTCATATTATAAATTTGAGTGCTTCTTAAAATCAGTGTACACACTTGCTTTACTAAACTAGTGCCTCTGTTCTCCAAAAATTCCATTAATAAATCAATGTTATCATTAGCTATATGGCATCTTAGAATCCAATACATATCAGGGTAACTGAGCCACTTAAAGAGAGACTCTACCAATACAAGTATGCATTGACCCATTCCTAATGCAGAAAATATGTCAAGGATCAACAGCTGATAACTAACATGTAAACATACTCTTATAAGAGTCAATGGCCAACTGAATGCATTCTTGGTGTCTGATCAATTAACAAAACAATAAAAAAACCTTAAAAGTTTCTTTTCAGACATCACATTTTTGAAAATATAGTTTTGGAGAGTTTGAAAGAGAAAGAATGTAAAAGAATGTAAAACTAGTTCTTCCTAGTGTAAAAGTAGTTTATAATGCTCATTAATCCATTGATCAATTCAACAAATACTGTAGTTAAAGGTATGGTATTTACAAGCAATGGTCCTAAAGAATTTGCAAAGAAAAGGAGATTTAAGCTTCTTAGTAGGCCTGTCTGAGAATTGATATGTGTGACCAAAAAAGAGACATGTGAACAACTCCTTACATTTTTCATATTTATTTTAATTTTACCCTGAATACAGTTATCAGTACATTAATTTTATCTTAACTAGTTGACTTTAAGAATATAACCAATGCAAAGAACCCCTTTATTTTAAAGGCATGGGTACTATACTATTGTTACAAGAAAAAATAAATCTACATACACATACTTAAAGGTTGATGCTATAAACACGTCAGGATGTATGAAGCTGATTTCACATCTCTATCATGAGCACATCATGTTCTATGAGCATGATAAATTTATTAGGTGTGTGCACATAGAACTTTATAAGTGAAATAATGAAGTGCCTCATTTTACATATGAGGTCTAAGGAAGTTATGTGATTCTCCTGAGTGCTAGTGCCAGTTGGTAGCAGAACCAAAACAGATGCATTTAGGATTCCTTTTACATATACAGAAAGAGCATTTGAGATGTATGGAAAAGAAATGATTCTTAGTTTTTGGAATATTCTCAATCTCTAACCTTACATCACTTATGTTATACTTTCTCTTGGCAGAATAAAACTTAAGTACTTAACATAGCCAAAAATATACAAATGCAGTTTGATAGTAAATAAAAAGTTGCATTCTGGGAGTAAATATGATTAATGGTATTTATAAATAATCATCTATGTACACCAGATGCTTTCATAGATGAGGGGTACCTACTCAACAGCACAAACAAACTCACAATTTTCCCTCTCACATTCTTATTTCCTCTCTTCTAGTCCAACTGATATTTGTCTTAAGATCATTTTTTCTTATCTCCTGATTTAACCAAGCCCCAGGTTTTATCCAGTGTTCTAACCTCTTAATTCATCCAATTAAGAGGCCATTTAATTTCTTCTCCAAAGTTATTCTCTATGCTTCTCCCATATACAAAAGTTACTGTGGACACATGGAGATGTGAGCCTTCATCATCCAGGATCTCCTGCATCATCCATGTATCTCTTTACTTCCTGAGTTTTGCAAGAGAGGGAGAGTTCAGTTTATTTAGTGAATTGTAGTTGGGGTGTAGGGCAATTGGTAAGCAATCTGTATTTTGTCTACCACTTATTGTCTGCTGAATAGTCTAATTTTCTTTCTAGTCAAAGGAAAAGGTAAAACACGGGCTCTGCTATACTCAAAAGTTCTCTTCTGAGTTTTGGAGATTTTCTCCAGTTGAGATAGGGAAGGAAGGAAGAGGCTGGTGAGAATTGCACTTGCTCCATATCACATGCTTTAAAAAAATTAGTTATTAAAAAATTGCTAAAGATTGAATATCCCTGAATCTAGTGTTTCACAACACATTACAGTTTTCTCTTAAAATTAATTGTAATTCTGAGAAATTTAAAATGATAGATTTTTGGAAAATACTATATTTCCTACTTCATATGTTCAACGTTTACCCATCTGCTAAAATCTGAATATTTCTGTGTGGCAGAGACTAGGAATACAGAGATGAATAAGAAATGAACATTGACCTCAGGAGGTTCACAGTCTAAATTATAAAAGAGGAGATACAAAACAAGATGGCAGACGAGCAAAACCACCATCCAGAGTATCTCTGCAAGAAAGATACGTTTTAGAAGGAAGTGAAAAAAATAAACAGGCAGACAAACATTTAATGGATGAAGGTCAGAAGGAAGGGTGCCTGAAACTACAGGAGGCTTCACTGGAAGAAGTTGTGCAGAACTGGAAGGAGAAAGGCCTCCAAGAGTCTTGGAGACCAACAACAAGTGCAGGTGGAGTGGTTAAACTTCCCCTCCCTTGCAACCCGAACTGCTGGTGGGCTCTTGAGCAGTTGGAGAGACCTGCTAACACCAGCCCAGAGATGGCTGCTGCCACTGAGTGGTGAGCCTGTTGCAGTCAGGGCTCCAGGCTCCCAGCTCTCTCAGGGTACTTCCCAGTCCGCAGACCTGAGAGATCAGCAGGCACCATATTGCTTCATTCTCCCCTTCTCTTTCCCCTTCCCTACCCATGGCTGCCAAGACAGACAATTTAGCCACCACCCAGAGGCATCTGCAGGGAACTGGACCTTTCCTTTTGGGGCCCTACAGCAGACCGACGGATACTCAGACTGTGAGCTCCCTGCCTGCGAGCCCTCCCAGGTGCTAATTTGCCTGGTGACTCCAGGAGAGCAGGGAAAATCCCGAGGCAGAGAGACATTGATCCAGCTTGGGCACCCTGTGGGTGACTTGAAGCAAGCATTCATCTCCCTGGCAGGATCAGGGGTTGATCTCTGGGGCCCGGGGGGCGGGGAGGGAGATAGGCCTACAGACCAGATCCCATACACACAAGTCTCAATCACATTGCCTGGGGGCGCAGAAAGGATATTTGTGAATGAGCCTACTGAGGTGTGTGTGCCTTTAGGGGCAGATCAGTGTATTTGAGGGGCAGCCCTCCTCCCATAGGAGAAGAACAAACAGACAACCTACAGAATGGAAGAAAATATTTGCATGTTACACATCCGATAAAGGGCTGATAACTAGAATCTATATAGAACTCAGGAAAATCAGCAAGAAAAAATCAAATAACCCTATCAAAAAATGAGGAAAGGACATGAACAGAAATTTTTTAAAAGAAGACAGACTAATGGAAAAGAAACATATGAAAAAATGCTCAACATCTCTAATCATCAGGGAAATGTAAATCAAAACCACAATGAAATATCACTCATCTCCAGTGAGAATGGCCTTTATGAAAAAGTCTCAAAACAATAAATGTTGGCATGGATGTGGAGAGATAGGAACACTCCTACACTGTTGGCAGGACTGCAAACTAGTAAAACCTCTATGGAAAGTAATATGGAGATACCTCAAAGAGCTACAAGTAGAACTACCATTTGATCCAGCAATCCCATTACTGGGCATCTACCCAAAAGAACAAAAGACATTCTGTAAAAAAGACATCTACACTCGAATGTTTATAGCAGCACAATTCACAATTGCAAAGATATGGAAACAACCCAAGTTCCCATCAATACATGAGTGGATTGATAAAATGTGGTATGTGTATACCATGGAGTTCTACTAAGTCCCCCCAAAACAGTGGTGATATAGCACCTCCTGTGTTAGCCTGGATAGAGATGGAACCCATTCTACTAAGTGAAGTATCACAAGAATGGAAAAACAAGCACCACTTACCATCATGTTGGTATTAACTGATCAGCACTTAAGTGCACATGTGGTAACATTCATGGCATGTCAGGCAGATGGGAGGGTGGAGGAGGGGATGAGCATATTCACAACTAATGGGTGCAGTGTGCATTGTCTGGGGGACGGACAGGCTTGAAACCCTGACTCGGGTGGGACAAAGGCAATATACATAATCTAAACATTTGTACCCCCATAATATGCTGAAATAAAAATATTTTTAAAAAAGATAATACAGTACAATGCTGTGAAGGGAAGTTCTATCTACATAATTTCATGGACATAAGATATCTATAATCTCCATCACACAACTGGGGAAGTTTAAATCTAAGACAGTCCTCAAATATAATCTATTACAGTAACTTATTCATGTTACAGATAAGGAAAATGAGGCCCAGAAATTAAAATTTCCATTTCATAGTTATGAAGCCTATTTCACAGGCCAGAAAGTGAGAAAGATTTGTTTCTGCATCCTGCTCCGTTCCTTGAAGATAGTAATAGTGCCTTCTTTCTTGGGCCTTCCTTAATGTCTGGAACAATTCTACACACATTGTAGGCAACCATAATAAATATTTGTTGGACTGAAACTTTACTGACTAAAGCAAAGATTTGTTCAGTTATGTAAGCAATAGAATTTAGGGTGAAGCGAGATTGTTCAGGGTCTTTTAAGCTAAGTCGAGAGTTTGGATTTATCACTTTCATTTTGACTACCACTCTAATTGTTAATGTGTAAAGGAGTTATTTTATAATGATTTATGTGCAGTTTACTGGACATTTATTCCTATAGTCATGAATGTCAGGTATGAATTATGTTTAACCTTGGAAGTTACCATGTTCCATATTCGAATGGTTAATGATAAGACAAGGCATTGGATTTCATCTTCTTTTGCTAAGCTAATGTCACCTTTCTCAGCCTCTCTGACAAGGTTATAGAAAGGAAAAGAGCCTTGCCCTTGCCTTAGGACTCTGAAAACCTGGCCTCTATTTTGGGTTAGGCAATTAATTTATACAAATACGCATACATACACATATATATACACACACATACATGTACATATATATATATATACATATATATATATCTTGATCATTTCATCTATAAAATTGGTTGGCCAGTATTAAATTATACCTAAAGTTTACTAGAGCTAAATAATTCAGTATATCCTCCTAATCAAATCTTGTCATACTTTGGTCATAGATTTCATGTTTAAACTTGGCTTGATATGAACATATCTATTTGAGAGACAATTTTTAATCAGAAACAAACTGAACTCCTCTAATAAAATCTTCAGCAAAAGCACTAATTATAATGATTACTTATCAAACTTAGAACAGATGTGTTTTAAAAGATATGCTTTATACCTTTGTTTTTAAAATTCTATTAATATTATTCTGAGTGAGACAAGGGCTTACAGTTCTAATTGAGAAATTCATAATGATTATGAGGTAATTTGATAGATTGCCAAATGAATATTAATTTTGATACTTTGAAATGTATTATTTCCATGTTTAATTGAAGGAATGATAACAGACCATTGTAGCAATCCCATTATTGTAAGTGGTATGCATTGTGAATTAATCATATGGATAATAATAATTTGTTACTATCTACAGCACTGTTTGATATGTAAAACTCCTATAAAAATGGTTTCATTTCAGTATCCCTAAAACAAGAAATGTAGTAGTTTTTTTGAATATTGAAATAGTTACTGTTTATGCAAACCACACACAAATATAAATATCGATAATAATATCAGATGTTTTATCAGAATTTCTCAAATTATTTTCAGACTTATTTTAGATATGAAAGTTAGTCTGTACTAGTGCTATGATATGATAGAGTTGTCCAAAACAGTATCACCTGGCCACACTTTTAGCCAGCATTACTGAAGAACTAAATTTTTAATTTTATTAAATTTAAATTATTTTAAATAATTATTTTAGTGAAAATTTCATTAGCTACCTATGGCTAGTGGTTAATATTTTGTCCAGCACAGATCCACAGATTTAGAAACTTGTTTCAAAAATATTTAAAATATAATAGCCATTTTCATGGCATATGTTTTATATAACAATTTTAAAATTCTTATTTTTTAATGAAACTTTCTAATTTTTTCAAGTTATTAATATGTTTTAAAGCCTAATTAAACATGGTATACAGTTTTTAGCTTTTAATTCCATTATGCATTGTTAAAATACTATGTTTTAACTGGAGTCATCATCTAAAAGATAAAGGATAACTTTGATTTACGGTCTTTGTATTTGTGTTCATCCCCTTTTAGCAGCACTAAAATGCAAATTTACTATATATTTAGTGTGCTCATTTCTTGATATTTAAAGGCTTTTTCAAGCTTGCTAATTTTAAGATTAAATACCAGACTCATCTCACTCTTTTTTGCCAAAGTAAGTTTAATTCACTTACACATACAAACACACACACACATCACCTTTTTATACTGAGAATAGCCTACACATTAGAAAGACTTGAAGCAGGCTGAAATGGCTTCCAAAAATAAAGCTGAGTAAATTCCTACAATGCCGTGCCTTCAGGTAGCATTCTCAGGACCTAAGTACACTGCCAGCTCCCTCCCTTACCTAGAATAAAGCACATAATGTATTTGGGAAGTTTACTCCACAAGTAAATGGCTAATTATCCTCTAGAGTTCTCAGAGCCCGAATTCCAACATATGCATAAAGAGTGAATATGTTTGTTCTTGATATTTTGTTCATATAAAATAATATTTCTGACTTTCACCCTTTAAAATTATTCCAAATCACTATTTAGTACAGACTTCCTTTGGCAGTGATAGAGGCAAGAGAGACTGTGACAATCTGGGTGTGGTGAAAAGGATAAGACTTCTAAAGATTGAATCATTCTAATTCATTGGGCTAGTGACACTTGGAACAGCTATACTCAGAGACACTGCAATAGTCTTTATTAATCACAGCTTCAATTGGCTCCTCTTTTGCCCAAGAAGTTTCTATTGCCCCTTTCCCTTTGCTTAGGACAACAATATTCAGAATTTTTGATCATGTAATTCTGGTTAGAAAAAAAATATTGAACAAATACTCATACGTGTATTTACCTGTAAATTATATCCTTGTAGCTAATAGATGTATATAGCATATTATAAGTTTTATTTGTTTATTATGTGGTCTTTATGTTTGGGAAAATAAATTTTAAAAATCTGCTCTTACATTTGCATACCCAATGGTTCATCAGTTGCAAAGAAGATACAGCTCACTTTTTTGGACATCACCTATTTAGAGATTGAAGTTCAAACCCTGTACTCTTGTTTTCTAGGACCAGAATGATGGCTTTTTCCTCTTTCCTACTAATTTTCATACTTTTCTCCATGATCCCTCTGTACTACACCAACTAATTTTTTCAACTTCTTTTTGTTTGAGTTGAATTTCTTTTGTGTAGGTATATTTTTAATATTTTAATTATTAAAACAGCTTTAATAAAAATTTAAACAAAAATTATTAAATATCTTTAATAAATTAGTTGTGTTGCAAATATTAATATAATACAGAGCTCTACATAAACCCTCCTTGGCTACCTATATGGATGTATTTGAAGTTCTTCCAAATATGCTCTTGATTGAGATTTTGCACTCTGAACTTCAAAAAAAATCAGCATTACATTCCTCCTTCTCCAAAAATCCTACTTTCTCTTCCTCTCTTCTTCACCATCTTTCATTCATTAATTTAGAAATATATGTATCTATTCACATGAAATTTAAAGTTAAACATTCTACTAGTACATACATAAGCCAGGAGCATTAAACGTGAAGTATATTGGCTTGGCATATTTTCTCATCATAGAATCACAAAAAATTATACAATGGAAAGCTAAAGTGATATGCTATACTAAGAATATAAGGCTATAAACACTGCATTATAAGTTTTGTTCCTTTGTTATGTGGTATTTATGTTTAGGAAAAGAAATATGAGCAGTTATTAGATATTTAGTGATTTCACTTTGAAACAAATGATTTTCTTCTACAAATAATTTTAAAATTCTTGATCATTTTAATTTAAAAATATCTTGTAATTTTCAGGTAAGTCATTAAAATTGTTAATAGTTCTATAACTACAATTCTTTCTGAATCAAGATTTACATTCTTTTTTTTTTTTTTTTTCAACTAAAACAAATGCAGAAGTCAGTCAGGGACTTCTGCTACCAGCCATGGTGGAATAACAGGGACAAGATTTACCCTTCTACCTTCAAGAGCTAGAAATCTGAGCAGAATATATAAAACAATGGTTTTCAGACACTGGACAATAGGCTGCAGAGTACAGTGATTCCTGAAAGAAGGAAAGTACAGGAGAGGAACCCTATGTGTACCTCGGGTTACTATCTAGGGAGAGCTTCCAGGTACATCACAGGCCAGGAGAACCCAAATGGCGCCCAGCAGTCTCCATAAGTTGAGGAGAGAGTTCTGAGTTCAGGAAGGCCAAGAGGGCTAGAATTTGCAGCACAAAATATTAGAGAGAAAGAGAGAGAGGGGGCTCTGAAGGACTAAGGAAGGGTCCCCTTGAGTTTTTGGCAAAGTACTGATCTATACTTGCATGTGAGGTAACTACTGAGGTTAGGAAAATAACCACCAGAAGGATTTAGAAGGTTAAACTTCAGAGATCACACAGGCCTAGCAATAGTTTGTATTCCAGCCAGCCAGAATGAACAAATATAATACACAAGGCATTAAGTAGAGGCCTCAAAAAGGTACTGCTTCAGTAGTAGGGACACACTGAGTATAGATTAAAGGATGTTCTGGACCTACCCACCCTGGCAAAACTTAAAAGAAAGCCTCAGAAGGATGAAATTGATTCCAAGTAACATAGCCACATATCAAAACAAAGCCTATCATTGTTAAAAGAATTAAAACAATCTAGCACCCAGCAATGTAAAATCACATGTCTAATATCTAATAAAAATGATCAGTTATTCAAATAAGCAGGAAACACACCCTATACACAGGAAAAAAAAATCAACCAGTAGAAATAGACTAAGAGATTACAAAAATGATAGAATGAAAACAAGGACATTAAAATAGCTATTATAAATATGCTCCATTATGTATATAGAGGAAGTCAAGAAGATATAGCAAAATATGACAGGATGAGAAAAATAAATGAAAGATATGACAAAAGACCCAAATATAATTTCTAGAGATAAAAAGTAAAATATATAAAAGAAATATATGTTTCTTCAGATTAACATCAATTTAGACATTAAAACCAAAAGATTAGTGAACTTGAGGATATAGAAGTAGTGACTATCTAAAATAAAGCCCAGGGAGAAATAAAACAGGAAAAAAATGAAAAAAGCATAAATAAGCTGTGAAACAATAGCAAGTAGCCTAACATATAATTAATTATATCCTAGGAAACAACTGGGGGGCAGAAAAATATTTAAAGATGTAGTGGTGAAAATTTTTTCAAATTTGATGAAATTGTTAAACCCATAGATCCAAAAATCTCAACAAACCCTCTGCTGAGGAAGCATAAAGAATGTCATATTAAGGTATGTAATTTTAAGTTATTGAAAACTAGTAATGATGAGAACATCTGAAAAGTATCCAGAGAAAAAAGACATGTTACATAAAAGGAACAAATATAATAGCTTTACAGAATCAAATGGTAGTTCTACTTTTAGTTTTTTGAAGTATTTCCATACTACTTTACACAAAGGTTGTACTAGTTTGCAGTCCCACCAGCAGTGTATGAGTGTTCCTGTCTCTCTGCATTCACACCAGTTATCCTTTCTGGAGTTAAGTGATATTATCATTGTGATTTTGATTTGCACTTTCCTGATGATTAGAGATGTTGAGCATTTTTTTTTCATATGTTTCTCAACCATTAGTCTATTTTCTTTCAAAAAGTTTTTGTTTATGTCCTTTGCCCACTTTTTAATGAGGTGGTTTGATTTTTTTCTTACTGATTTAGTTGAGTTTTTTATAGATTCTAGTTATCAGCACTTTATTGCATGTATGGCATGCAAATATTTTCTCCCATTCTGTAGGTTGTCTATTCACTCTAATGATTGTTTCTTTGGCTCTGCAGAAGCTTTTTAATTTGATCAGGTCCCATGTATTTATTTGTCTTGTTGCTGTGATTGCTTTTGGGGTCTTCTCCATAAATTCTTTGCCTAGGCCAATGTCTATAAAAGTTTTTCCATCATTTTCTTCTAGAATTCTTATAGTTTCATACTATAAAAAAGACACCTACACTCAAATGTTTATAGCAGCACAATTCACAACTGCAAAGATGTGGAAACAACTCAAGTGCCCATCAATACATGAATGGGTTAATAAAATGTGGTATATGTATACCATGGAGTTCTACTTAGCCATAAAAAAAATGGTGAACTAATACTTCTTGTGTTAACCTGAATGGAACTCAAGACCATTCTTCTAAGTGAAGTATCATAACAACGAAAAACAAACACCACATGTACTCACCATTAAATTGGAACTAATCAATCAACACTTTTGTGCAAATATGGAAATAACATCCACTGGAAAACAAGCGGCAAGGGAGAAGACGGGATGAGTAAATTTACATCTAATGGGTACAATGCACACTATCTGGGGTACTGGCACACTTATAACTTTAACTCAAATGCAACAAAAGCAACTTAGGTAACCAAAATATTCATACCACGGTACTATTATGGAATAGGAAAAAAAGAACTGTACATCAGAAAAAGTGCAGAGCAGTAGAAAAAAGAATGGCATCTTTAAAATACTAAAAGATACAATCTGTCAACCTAGAATTCTATACTCAGAAAAAAATATTTTTCATAAATGAAGGCAAATATAGACTTTTTCAGACACAAAAACTGAGAGAATCCATCATCAACAGACCAGTACTACAGATATTTTAAAAGACATCTTTAGGCAAAATGAAATTAGAATCTCCAGAATGGAATGAAGAGCATCAGAAATAGTACACAAGTGTGTAAATATAGAACAATTTTCTTTTCTCATTTTTTAATATCATTAAAAGTTAATCATTTAAAGGAAATATATCAGCTATCAAGAGTGACATATGGCAGTAAATCTAGATTTCAGATTATTGTTTATTAAAATAGCTTTCTGTTTCTATTTAACTATGCTAAACACATTTCAATATTTTTTACTTAAAATTGCTATTTTGGTAGTATAATTTTATTTACTATATTTTATATAATAGTTTACTATGCAATATGTCATTTTAAATAAGGGTTCTGTTGCTCAAAAGGAAAGCACCACACACATGATATTTAATACTAGTGCCTAGGAAAATAGATCTAGCCATTCTTGGGGTTTGTCTCCATTCAAACTTCACAATGTTTCTTTGTGATAATTCCTGTCTCAAACTTGCTCTTATTTACTTTGATTCCAAATCTATTTCCACACAATAGCCTCCTCCCCACACTTCAAGGTACATCCAGTGTCCTGTTTGATAACTTCCGTAATCACTGCATATAGGAGATATTTTACTCTGTTGTTACTTAGTCTGATACTTACCATACATTACAGCATGTCTTGGAGATAGTGCAGGTTCAGTTTCAGACAATTGCAATAATGTGAATCATGCAATTTTTTAATTTAAATAAAGTGAGAGATGTATGACTCTTTCTTTCACTTGCATACTTCGTGGTGCCCCAATACAATTACTGTAGTAAAACAAAGGCTATTGAGCACACACCACCATAACATATTATACTAGTAGTGAAAAAGTTTGAGATATTGTGGGAATTACCAAAATGTGATACAGAGACATAGTGAGTCCATGTTGCTGGAAAAACAACGCTGATAGACTTGCTTGATATAGGATTGCCACAAATATACAATATATATAAAAATGCAATATTTGCAAAGCATGGTAAGTGAAGTGAAGTGAAGTGAAGTGCAATAAAACAAGGTATGCCTGTATTGTCTAGCCCCAGCACTTAATGGGGTGCTTGTCATACAGAAAATAATTCATATTTTCTTGGGGAATAAATGAATGAGTGAACACATAAAATGTGCTTGTAGTATTTATCAGGGTTTGCACTGCCTTTATTTTCTCAAGATTAGTACTATCACAGACAGAAATTATGGCTGAAATGATAGTACTTTGAAAGCAGGGATTATTCCTATTATCCTTTCGCATCGTTGAGTTTCTCTCTTTGCCAGTATACATGAAGTACAAAGTAAATATGTTACAGTTGGATGGAATCCAAGTATCACACCCTACAGATGAGGTAGCTAGGGCCCAGAGAATCCAAAGGGACTTAAAGTCGAGTCAGATTTGTAAACATGCTACATTGCCTGAGTCCAGGCCCAGCTCCCGCTCACTCATTCAGCAAAGGTTTATGAACTCCTGTTTTCTGTCTGCTATTTTCAAAGTTGAAATTATTGAAGATTCTGTAATGAGTAATTGCTGGTCATAGTTTGATAGCCTGGATTGACCCTCCCAGTTTAAAGAAAACACTTTAGAGAACTATATTCAGTATCATATTCAGCATGCAGAATAATTACTTTTGGGTTAATTAGGTTTTATATTTTAGAATAAAAGAGATTCTTAATGAAGCTTACATTAAGTAAGCCCAAGTTAGGTCAAATTTTATTAAGTTTATGTTAATTATGACCTTTATTGGAATACCAACTTCTTCTTAAAATAATTATGTTGAGAAGGGTGAGAAAATAGATTCTAGCAATGAAGTTTATCTCCTTCTAGAGCATTCTGAGAAAAATATATCTCTTGGAACAAAGATTACTTTAAGTGGTGACAATTAATGATCTAGACATTAAAAAGCTAGTGGCAGAGGCCTTAGCAATGGGACGAAAGCAATGGAAAAGCTTATATGCCAAATCAGGAAGTCCTATTGTTCACAAAAGCAACAGTGCGGATATGGGTGCAAAGGGAAGTTGGGTCCTAATATCGACCAATATTGACCTAATGACCTAATATTGGCTTGAGAATTGATGTTTGGGAACTGACCACTGATTTTTTCCACTACATAGTGTATTCTTGAGAGTAATATGTGGTTCCTTATATCCACATATCCATAATCTCTGACTCTGAATTAATAAACAATTTAATGAATGAATAGATGAATGGATGGATAATGTAAAAATGCATAGAGTTTTTCTTTCCATAAGACCAGTTGAATTTTGAGCCAGCTTTCATTACGTGTATACTCAACCTGAAGAGTAGTTTTAAATAACATATTAAAAGTAAATGCCAGCTTTTTCTTGTCTCAAGTTCAAATGTAAAATGCATGTATCACATAATGTTATATTATCTGGGCACATATAACGTACTAAAGAGACTTTTGACCAAAAAGAAGTTCCTTGCAAATATTGTATCACAGTCTTACAGATATTTGATTATGTGTGCAGATTAAAATAAGAGTTAAAGAGGGTAATAGTTTTATCTATAATATTTTATATTTTATTAGAACATATTGCTATATTCATTAAGCAATTAAAATGAATTCCATTCAAAGTAATGTAATGGGAATCACTAGCAGAAAGAAAAATTATAACATAACTAACAAAATTCAGATGTAGAAGAGAGGAGGTAGTAGGTTTGAGGTAAATTCCTTAATTTTTCCTAAAGAAGAGCTAAATGACTTGGTCTAAGGGTGATAAATCAAGATATAGAAGAATAGGCCTATTATTTAGAATTGGGGGAAGGCCGACAATGTTAATCTTGGGAATGAAACCAGAGGTTAGGCTAGAGAATTTCAGTTTCTATTGTTCTATTCATCGCTATTTGAATGCCCCCTCCTCCCAAAGCAGGCACATATTTATGTTTTCAACTACTAAACTATTAATAATTTTAACATAATTTTAATGAGATACTTGCCCCCAGAGGTTGCCAAAGGATTTTGAATTATAGGTCTTAACCAATAAACAAAAGCCTTTGATCATTGACAAAATTTTTGAATAACATGCAAAATCATCCAGCTTTCGACAAATCTCAGAAAATTGGCATTTAACTACTTCTGGGCTATAAACAGAGACAGTATTAAAACAAAGGAAGGACCACAGACACTGCATTAGCACAACTTGTCCTGAAATACATATTTATTATCACTGACTCAAATAATTCTTAAAACTCTGGTTCTTAATATAGAATTCTATTAAAAGGCAACCAAAATGGAATAAAATAATTTAACATTTCAAAACCTTTTCCTTAAGCCCAGTTATGATCCTCTATCCTGGGGCTACTGGTCATTATTCTGGATGTATTATTTATCCAATGGCAATTTTTAAATCAACTATTATATGCAAAGCTAAGGGGATTGCATATGTTGAGGGCTTGTGGGGGTATGGACACTGAGATACACAAAGACATATTTATAAATATTGCATAGAATTCTATGTCTATAGTTCATTCATCTGTTTTCTATTAACAATCCTATTATAATTTAATGTGGATCCAAACAACTCCTCTAAAGAATGAGAATCCCGATTCTGAGCTGAGGCAATGCCAGGGATTTGGCAGCTAAACAGGAGGCTTTCTCCCGCTGGTTTGTTGCCCTGCCATAATCACTCTACCTCCATCAGCAAGTCTTTTTAGAGAGTCAGTGACCCATTGATAGGTGCACTCGTGGTGTATGCGGCACTATTGTTTAACACTGTGAAATTCTGCCTGCCAGACGGTGCCACAGGGAAATGGCGTCACTGGCAGGTGGCTGGTTTGCCTTGATGTGTCGATACCTATTTCTGACGAAGATACTTTCCGCTCCTTATTTTGCTATTCCTTCTCCCTTACAAAAAGCTGTCTTCCCAAGAGCCTCCCTCCAATGTCACGGACCAGAGTTCATTTCTGTCAGTTCTCAGGTTGATAGCCCATCACAGAGCAATGTCCAAACATGAGAAATTGTGATAATTAAACTTCTTTTTTTTTCTTTGCACAGAATAACTAATTGTAAAAATTGGCAGTCAGCCTGCCATTTGAAAGTGAAGAAAACATCTTGTTTTAACATCTGAGCAGGGATTTTTTTTGTAATCTATAAACAATTGGACCATATGTAGTGTGATGGGAAACATGAAGGCTGTGATAGAACATCATTGAAGGAACCTTGTGTTTAATCACTGTTCTTTGATTCACTGAGATAGAAATTAGCTTTTTAAGTTCTGAGTTTTATCATGATTTTAAAGAGACAGTTTTTCTTAAAATATCAGACCACATTGACAACCTACCAAGTGATAACTGAGAGAGAGGCAAAGGAATTCCAGCTTTTAAGATGTAAATATGTTTTTAAGACACCTAAACAGGTAACAGATGCAGTCATGAGTTTTTACAGCCTTTGTTTTGGCCTGCAATCCACTTCCGTGATACAAAGAATCTCCACACAATATGGCTCAACTCTTAGAAGGTGAACTTTTTTTTCTAAATAAATTCTGTTGATGAGAGTAATGGCAAGCAAAATTACCACCACTGCAAGTTAAAATTTTAAAAAATAAAATTATGCCCTTTGCTAATTTTGCTATATTTTCCATGTTATGATGTATACAGCATGGGCAAATTAACTATGATATTAAAAATTCGGTTAGCAATTAAAATTCAAAGAGTAACTGTTGAAATCATTATATCTTATAATACATGATTGTATGTATCATAATCACATGAAACATACAGTATATACAGTATTATATATATCATGATTACATTTCTTTATATTCAGCTGAGGACACTTAAAGAAAATTAAAATGACCAAATGAATTTTGAAATAATCGCAATGGTGGTGATCCACAACACTGTATAAAAAGGAAATATGTTTGAAACTGGAACAGAGCTAGATTCTCTGCCTGACTTCATATTAGCTGGATTTCAAGTTTGCTATGTCTAACTTTATTTTTCTGTACCTTGGTGTCCTTTCCTCCAAAATTAGGTGGTTAGATCAGGTCAGTGATTTTTAAAGGCAGAGGGAATGAGGCAAAGTGGAATCATCTGAAAAACTTCTGCAAAATATTGCAGAGAAAGAATGTCTCCCTTCACTTTTGTCTTCTTAACTCCCTCCAGAGTTAACTGCATCTTAACTGCAGAGTCATCTTAACTGCAGGATGAGCCACTCTTGCCAATGGGAAGTATGTCATATCTGAGGACCACTGACCCAGATAATAGTTCAATAATAGTCTATTTGACATTATTAAAGACTTAAAAGCATCTCATTGTTGGATGTGTCATATCTCATATTTTCACTCTAGGCCCCAAATGTTTTTGACTTGATAAGGTTTTGATTGTTTTAATCTTGATAATTTTAATATTTTATTGGGTTATTTTTCCACATTAAATTTAAATAGGAAGAACATATGCACTGATGTTTTGCCATTAAACTCCTTTATGCCTCAACTTACTTCCAACTTCAGTCTATTCTGGAAAGCTGTACTTACAGGTCTCAGCCAGCAAGCTGGAAGTGACAAAGGAGCGTTCCACTTCTCTGCTGTAAAAGTTGTACTTACCTTGTTTTCATGAAACCAACCTCCGTTTCCAAGGAAACAAGAACAAAAAGGCAGTTGGCAGCTAGCATCTGGGACTTAGAAGAACTCTCACATGTCAGTTTCAACTGCTGGCTGCCGGCTCAAACCTAAAAATGTGGAGCATTAAAATCACCTTCAAACTTTTAACACAAAAAAGAATATTAAAACAAGTTTTTTTCCTTAATTTTTAAATAATTAGGTTTAAAAGCAAACTGTTTAAAATATCTTTTGAAATACTATAACAAATTAAATGCATTGTCATTGTTAAAAATAATATAAACTCAAGTTTTATTTTAAATCAGTAGGTACATATATTGTAGGGATATTTTCTTATTTGTATACCATTGATTTTTGCCACTTTCTCCTTTTTACTTAAATTATGTTACCTTCTTCTTTTATTACTTTCTATGTTCCCAATTCTTTACTTCTTTGTGACTCCTGTGCAAAATATACAGATTATTGTTTGTTTTATCCATAAAGATTTGTGGTCATGTTTAGTGTTTCAATAAAGTGTTTTAATGAGGAAACAAGAAAATATAGATTGACATTTTCTCTTAAAAATATAATTTCATGATTCAAGGCCTGGATA
Source organism: Lemur catta (assembly GCF_020740605.2). Lineage (NCBI taxonomy): Eukaryota > Metazoa > Chordata > Mammalia > Primates > Lemuridae > Lemur > Lemur catta. Next base: position 61,656,911 of record NC_059139.1, on the reverse strand, counting down.
CCCACATTAACACAATCTGCTTCTTCTGCATAGCACTTGTTTGCTTTGCATGATTATGTAGTTCAGAATTCAGTGCCATCCTCCTCATTCCATATAGTCTCCAGGTCTTATTATTTCATGGCTCCTAGAGTCATTTGAGTTTTTAGACTCCTGCTAAAAGCCAAACCAGCTTGTATTCCCCAAGATTTGCATAGAGGAGAGAGAAGATTTTTCTTGCACAAAAACAGAAACTTGTGAAAATACTTTAGACATTTAAACATCCCTAGGAAATGATGAGTAATTATCATGAAAATGGAGTTTCAAATTGATACCTATACACTATGTTGGGTTATATTGCTCTGTATTATTGTACCATTTGGTTGCCATGTTCAAGTTAAAACTGTAGGTCTTTGAAAATTTCCCCTGTTTTAGAATTTTTCCTGTTTCATCATTTTATAGTATACCAATGTCCTTTGGATGCCGGGATGCCTGTGGATAAATATTAGTAGACAAAATATTATGAAAATTTTTACATGCAGTGATTTATCAGATTTGTGACATAGACTCATTTCATTACTTTTTATTGATAGCCCATTTGTAACGAGCTATAGGAATGAATTTGTATAATTTTGGAAATTGTCTCCATGTCAGACTTACACAAAGATATATGCTTTCTTTTCTACAAAATAAAAATATAAGAAATATCAAGATAATATATTTAGGAGGGAATCTTTTTAATGTAACTTGTAATTTCTGTATCCTCAAATCTATATTTATAAAATCTTTTTTTTCTTTTCTTCGTACAGCCTTCTAGAAATTATACTTTTTATTTGTGAATTCAGATAACGTTTAATGTCTTCATTTTTGGGGGGGGTACGTGGGCATATGGGAGTCTCATGTTCAACAGTTTTTGCTACTGTTAGAAAGTCAATATTTCACCAGGAAAGAAATTATCAGCCCTTGCTTTAAGACTGTAATAGAAGCTATGCAAGCAATAATTTATGAATAATTTATCATATTATGAGTGATAAAATTAATCTCTTAAGTTTGAGGAACCTTCAAAGTAGAAAAAATATTGCAAACTTTACTCAAAAATTCAGTCAAATTAAAAAAAAAATGAAACCATACCTCAGTATTACCGTTTTTAGAGTTCTTTTGGTTAAAATATAATTCACATACCATAAAATTCACCATTCAAAATGTACAATTTCATGGTTTTAGTATTAATATATTCACAAGGTTGTACAACCATCACCACTATCTAACAGAACATTTTTGACACCCTAAAAAGAAACTCTGTACTCATTACTAGTCACCATCCATTCCCTCCCTCTATTCTCTGGCAATAACTTACTTACTTTCTATCTCTGTGAATTTGTCTATTCAGGACATTCCATGTAAATAAAATCTTATAATATCTGACCTCTTGTGTTAGCTTCTTTCATTAAGCATGATATTTTCAAGGTTGCTGCGTATAGTATAAAGTAGTATATCAATACTTCATTCCTTTTTATGTTTTGCAAAATTTCATTACATGAATATGATACATTATATTTATCCATACATCAGTTGATGAAAATTTTCTGTTGTTTGTAATTTTTGACTATTATGAATATTATTGCTATGAATATCCATGTACATTTTTGTAGCAACATATGTTTTTGATTCTCTTATGTATACACATAGGAGTGGAATTTCTGGGCCATATGGTAATTTAAAATATTGTTTTAACTGAAGTAATACAATTTTTTTTGTAATATTGGAACTGAGACAGAAGACAGAAGAGTATACAACTTTACTCTCAAAAATTGTTTTTAAAAGCTCATCAACAACAAAAATAAAACAAGCCAAGTATAAGTCAAGGATATTTGTTGGTAGAATGATGTTTCTGTTTGTGTTTGTTTCTATTTTTATAGTAAGATTTTAGTAACAAAGGATTTAGCATGACTTATTACTCAGCTATCAGATGTGTTAATTCTATTTTAAATTTCAAGAAAATATTCAAATGAAGACTCAAAATATCTAGATAAATTAGCAGCAGGGATTTTATGAAATCTAACAATCATTATATATTAATATCTGAAGCCAAAAGTCATAATTTATATCCAACATAAGAGGGGAATAATTTTATTTTAAATACTGAAACTGAATGTGCAAAATATTCAGTAAGAAAGTACTTCTATTTTTTGTTCTGCTATTCATTCTTAAACATACTCAGTTATTGTCAAAATGCTTCAAATCTCTCCTATTTCACTGAAACATCAAATTTAGCTTAGTCTTTTTACTCATTTTTTTATTTTTCTGTGATAATAATATGTCCTTGTGATTCTTTTACTTTGGATTCTTCTGTCATGGCCTCTATCTTTGTCTTCGCCTCTGTCTCTGTCTTTCTGTGTGTGTTTTAATGTATGAATATATATTTTAATGCATAAATATATGCACACACATATGTATGTGTGTGTTCATGTATTCTCTTTCTTATTATAATTAAGGAAATTTTCTTATGTGAATATCTCTGTTCTGTGGTGATATTTACCTCTGCCCAGCACTTTACTTCCAATTTTACAAAAAAAATTACAGATTTTTTACAAAAATCTTCTCTAAATTTTCCCCTCTTGAAAAGAGATGATAATAAAGTCACATTAAAAAAATAATCCTACTAGCCCTTCTTATCTGTTTTAAAAAATTTCAAACATTTATTATCATTTATGGCACATAGCATGCATTCATCAAAGAAGTTTAAAATAATAGACACGATAAATATGCTCTATTTTTTAAAATAGAAATGAAAAGGAGGTACTCGGACTATCAAATGGTATGTTATCTTCTGGGAAAGACTATCCTTCTTTCAGATAGACTCAGTTCTTAACATTTATCATTCTTTTTTTCCCCCTTTATAATGCTCCCTTACTTTTTGTCAAGCTCCACCACTATCTTTCATTTGCTCCCTCCTTTCCAATCATCCAGTCACCCAATGATCTATCAAGGTGCTTTTTTGTTTAAAAACTTTCTTACCTCATCCAGCTCAGATCATGTAGTCTTTTTCATTCAACCAGCTAATATTTACTGAGTCCCTACTATGTTCTTGACTCTTTGTGAGAAATTTCTGGATACAGAAAAAAAGTAAGTACTCCAGAAATCCAAAATAAGCCATCATTCTTGCCTTACTGTAAACAAAACATACGCATACACCTAAAATGGCAAAATATAAGGAAATGAGATAACATCTATTTCTAAAGACAAGCGAGATATACAAATTGGATTAGGGCAAGACAATTTCATGGGAGGATATAATTAGATAAATAAATCACATAGGGGTGACTATCTTAACATGTCTTAAAATAAATCCTGGGAGAGGTCCCATTTTAAAATTTTCTCAACTAACACCTTACCGAAGGGACAGGACACCAAAACCTCCAAAACTTAGAAAGAGTAGAAAAGGTTACTGGAATGAGAAGTAAGAAAACGCCTAACTTAAGTTACTCTCTTATAGAACGTAAGAAATTCTGATGGCAAAAGAATGTTGCAGTAAGATTAGAGATAAGTCGGTAGTAAAATGTTTAAGCAGAGTCAAAACTATAATAGAATTCAGGTTTTAAGTCGTCTTTTGAATGTAAGTATTTCCCCACACTACTTAAGTGCATGGATGAGCTCTGTACAGTACAAATGGAATATGTATCTCTTGGGAGATTGTTCGACATGCATACAATAGTAGAAGTAGCACTGAGGTGAGGATTTTCCACCCCGAAACCATAAACAAAAGCAAGTAAACACATATAGGCTTACATTAGCTTAATAATATCAGATGCTATTTGTTGATTATTTACTATGCCCAAGGTATTAAATCAATGCAGAATACACATTTTCTCAATTAAATCTCACAATAAGTTTTTTGAAAAGTGAGGCTTAAATGAGAGAAGTCACTTGTGCTTTTTATATATTTTCTTAATTTTAATATGTAAATATTTCTCAATATACTTTCTGAAGAAAGAAATAATATCAAATTAACTTTGTGACCATTCATCTTAATTCAAAATAGATACGTGAAAAGATGTGAATCTTAGAAAAAAACATGATCACTATGAGATTACCATGACATATACTGTTACACCACATAGTTTTAGTATTTTTATATATATATATATGTATATATATATATATGCATTACATTTGCTTATCAGACTATTGATTTGCTTTGAAAGGAAGTCATTAAGAAGATAAGAAATTATTGGTGATATGTGGTAGATATTAAATTTAATGCATTGTGTTCTTTCCACAGTTTTAATCCAGTCACATTCTATGTCTGTCATGTGTCTACAGTATAAAGTAAACCAGTGAACACTGGGTAATTTTGTAAGACAGAGCAGAGGAAATTTCAACAGAAAAAAATAATTCTAAAAAATGCTTAATTATACCATGTCAATCTAATCAACTTTTGAATGGTTTTGGTAAAAACAATTATTTGAAATTCAAAAATATGTCTCCAATTCCATTTTAGGTATTAGTTTCAATAGCAATCTCACCAAATCTGTAGTCCCAGTGATGCAAAATTGTAAAATTGACTGATTTAAGCAATACCTATATTCTTTTCCTGCCTATCAGATGTTGAAGGTGCTAATGAACTGTGAAATGGCCAAAGGCAGACAGCCAGAGGGGAAAAAGAGAAGAAGCCACAGACCTGGGTCACCACAAAGTGAGTAATTACTCACTGAATAATGGAGAATTTACATTAATCCTCTATCTGCAACACACATTTTTCTATCAAAATTTGCTAGAGATGTAGTTCAGAATCTGTTTTCTGAGGTTCTCAAGACTTTGTCCATTTCATTGACTATAGTTGAAAACATTTACATACTGAATCCTCAATATGGATTTAGAATAGAAAACATAGGCATTTTTTTCTGTGAAAAGGTCATTACATGATCTAAGAAATATAAATATTTTTGGAAGTAATCATACCAAATTGTAGAATATACTCTCTAGAGAAAAAAAAGTATATTTATATATAGAAAGATACTATAATCAAATTCTCTCAATACAAGATTTTTATTATATGAATTTGTATTATTTTATATGATCCTATTGATATACATAGCAATTTTAATTGTAGGTCTATTGGTCCATGATTCATTTCAAATCTTATTGGGCTTGTGTTTGGAAAATAACAAAATTTATAATTTGTTGCTCTGTGTGGATGTGTGAATGTGTGTACACATGAGCACACATGTGTGCGTGTGAATAGATCTTTTTTTCATAGTACCAAGAACCACTGAGGCCAAAAGAGGAGCACCTGGCAGATGGTTTAAAATCTTTACATAATGAATACACACATGGATATACAAACAAGACTCTTTAGAAATGAGTTATCTCTTTCTATTTTAGTGAGTTGGAAATTCACTTGCGTGAAACTAATAATTTTTTGGATAGAATTTTGATTCTGAAAAAGTACTTTACCCCTTTATACACATTCTATTCTTATTATTTCCCACTCTAAGTTTTTCTGGCTTTCAAACAGAATCATTGATTTTTTTTTTAATTTAATTTTTTTTTTCTTTTTGCTTGAGGAGATGTGTTCTGCATATCTCCTCATCCTTTTGGACCTAATTAAAACGAAAATAAAAGCAAAACATATCCTCTTCTCTTTCCATTTGTTTATAATATTTCAGGTTTTATGTTTTTCTGGACACTTGCCAATGTAACTGGTAACTGTATTTACACCATTTTTTATCAAGATCTTTAGAAACAGAAAGAACAGCATATGCAACTTTAATTGTAGATGATCTAAGTATTCTAGTCCAATATCACAGATGTACTTCATTATAAGAATATAAACAGATTATTTTATCAACAGTTGAAGGAGATCTCAGAAATTTAATGTAGCAAACATAAATTTGATTGTACAGAATTCACTTTTAAACATTAACGTTTTATTTCTATTGTCAGTGTCATGCCATATAGTAAAATGATGCTTATTCGGTAATGTATTCAGGTTAAATTATTCACATTTACTGTAATGATCTCCAAAATGTTTTCCGGGGAATTTGTAGATCTCTCTCAATGTCCAAGATTCTAAACATTGGCTACTTTATTTTAGCACTGGTCACTATTACTGGAACTTTTTTTTTCTTAGTCCTTCCTGTATTGTTTTAATAGAGACTCTTACTTGGTTCTGATTATTCCTCCTTTTTGTGAGAGATTTTGTTACTGGACTTTAATAGCTATACTCTACAAAATCTCTTAAAAATAAAGCCATCTTGGTATTTTTGCATTATTATTATTACTATCATTGCTTCTGTTAAATACTACTATTACACTGACTACTGCACTTGCTGAAGAGTCATTGCAGTAAAGCAGGAGATTTTCACCTCCACTATACACCCTAGGATGGGTAGCTCTGTATGTAACATGATTTGCCTCCCTGGTCACATCCAATTCGTTTCCTTGGAATTTGGGACGTGAATTAGAGCATATGTTAGTTCCACGTGGGTATAGAGGCTGTAAGGTCACTCATGGTTTGAGGATGCCTTTTGGAGCAGCCACCACCACAGAGTGAACAGGTGCTCTGAGAGCTACAAAAATAAAAGATTACACTGACCACGAAAAAGAGATGAATTGAGTAGTGAACTAATAATTTTGCACTTCTTTTGGGTGCTTATGTTTCATTTATTTATAAAAGACACTGCTATATGCATTAACAAAGATTGAATACCCTGTTTTTGTTTGTTTGTTCATTTTAATTTAAACTACTTTGTACTGATTTCTGTTTCTTGAGGCTAAATATGTTTTCAGATTACACTTCTAGACTTAATTAATACTTCTACAATTTTTGAGTCACTTGGTTTGTTCTAATGTTAAATGTTTATTTTCTTTGATAATTTTCAAACCTTTATGAAAAGTTTTCTTTTACAAAGACTTTTTTGGGGTCATGAAACTGTTCTGTATCTTGATTATGGTAGCAGTTATATAACTCCATGCATCTGTTTAATCTCATAGAACTGTAGACTAAAAAGAGTGAATTTTACTGTATATAAATTTTAAAATATTTTAAAAGTATATTTTTTAAGATACTGAGTACATTGCTATATAATTTATATGTCTGTATCTGATATCTGAGAGATCATAGAAATATGAAATCAGAATTATAGATATCTTTTTGCTTTAGAATATGAGCTTCATGAAGACAGGGACATTGTCTTGTTTAATGCCTTATCTCAATACCTAGCACATTATAGGCACTCAAGAAATGTTGAATGAATTAATGAATTCTTGAACATTATACATAATAATGCTATCATATATTAAAGGCCTAATTTCATCAGTCAAAATACCAAACCCATTTTTGAAGAATATATACAGTTTGTTGTATTGCATAAGGTAAACTATAAAGATACATAGTAAGTAAAAATAATAGTCTCCATTTATTTAATTTTTTACTTTTAAGCTTCTGACCACAATCCTTTACAATGTGGCTTAGATCAGTGGTCCCCAACCTTTTGACATAAGGGACTGGTTTCACAGAAGACAATTTTTCCACAGACTGAGGAGGGATGATTCAAGTGCATCACATTTATTGTGTAGTCAAACCTCTCTGCTAATGATAATCTGTGTTTGCATCTGCTCCCCAGCACTAGCATTACAGCCTCAGCTCCACCTCAGATCATCAGGCATTAGATTTTCATAAAGAGTAGCAGCACAACCTAGATCCCTCACATGCACAATGTACAGTAGGGTTTGCGCTGGTATGAGAATCTAATGCTACCGCTGATCTGACAGGAGGAGGAGAGCAGGCGGTGATGTGAGTGATGAGGAGCGGCTGTAAATACAGATGAAGCTTTGCTGGCTTGCCCGCTGCTCACCTCCTCCTGCACAGCCCAGTTGCTAAAAGGCCATGGACCTGTACAGGTCCATAGCCCAGGGGTTGGGGACCGCAGGCTTACATAATGCACTGATTCCCATAAGATCTAGAATGCAATGGAATGTCAGGTTCATGCTTCAAAATCTTGAGATTGTGAGTTAATTTTTGTCTAAGTACTACTTCTAGTTGTACTCACTTAAATAATACTTATGTACCACCTTGTTTATATCTCTCCATAAACCTATGAGGTAGATTTTGTGCATATACACCTTATAAATGAAAAAGTAGAATAATTGATTGGTTAAGACATAAATTAACTTGCCAAAGACCATAAAACTAATAAGGGGCAGCTATAGACTCAAATCCATTCTTCTAACTGCAAACTATCAATTTTTGCTACCCCCACGTTCGGATAATTCATGCTCAGATAACTCATTGTTTGATCCCCAAAACAATTCTATTATGAAAGTATTCACTCAACGTGTTTCTGGCTATGAAGTGTTCTTGATGTTTTTAAGTCTTCCAAAAAGACTTCATCTTTCCTAGTCTAAGTTCTTACTTTACTTACTCTTTAGCTTAATCAAACACTGCATTATATCTGCTAAATATCTACCATGTACAGGAACAAACTATTCTCCATGAAGGCATAGATAGATTTGTCATCATCAATGCATTTGGTAATGAATCATGTAATTGATTTGCCTTGGTTTAGAACTATTTCCTAGTTTTAGATCTAATCTAAATATTAGATATTAATATGGTCAGGCTTACATTTTTCAGTGGAATTTATTTTATAGACCAGTTTTAGGCTCACAAATAACTTAAGTGGGAAGTACGGAGATTTCCCATATACTCCCTGCCCCTACACATTCACAGCCTCCCCTGTTATCAATATCACCCACGAGAGTGGTACATCTGTCGCAATTGATGAACTCACATTGACACATCATTATCACCCATAGGTCATAGTTTACACTAGAAAAATGTATAATGACATGTATCTACCACTAGAGTATCATACAGAGTAGTTTCACTGTCCTAAAAATCCTCTGTGCTGCTTCTATTCATCCTTCCATCCTCACTAACCTCTGGCAACCAGTGATCTTTTTACTGCCTCCATGGTTTTGTCTTTTCCTCAATGTCATAGAGTTGGAATCATACACTATGTAGACTTTTCAGATTGGCTTCCTTAACTTAGTAATATGCATTTAAATTTTTTCCATGTCTTTTCATGGCTTAATAGCTTATTTCTTTTCAGTACTGAGTAATATTCTATTGTCTAGCTGTACCACAGTTTATTTGTTCATTCTCTTGCTGAAGGACACTTGGTCATGTCGAAGTTTTGGCAATTATGAATAAAGCTGCTATAAAGCTTACATTTTTAATGTCAAAGCTTTCTTCTATTGCCTTAAGCAAATAATTACATATATTATTTAAAATATCTCAATATATAGACAGAAATATCGTTTCAACCTCTAGTATATAATAAATAAACGTGTTATAGAACAAGAATCAAGAGAAGATGAATACCAGTCAGAATGCTTACAACATGAGATCCTTAAAGAACAATTGTGTCTGATCATGGGCAACTTCATTGCTTTTGAACTGACATCAGGCGAATGAATGTAAAGATTCATGGATACAAATTTTCCCAGGTACACACTGTTATGTCAACCAGCATTACCGACCTAGTAACTTCTTGGCATCCACATGAGTTACTAAGGTCACTTATTTGAGTGTATTAAGTGAAAAAAGGAAAAAAACAAAAAAGCTTCTCAGCAAAGAAGCCTCAATTAATTTAAAACATCCAATAATGGGCTCTAAAATAACAACTGCATTTTAACCAGTAAGTTCATTAAACATTTTCCCAAACTCATAACCATTATTCTGCTTAGTCAGATGTTTTCTCAAAGGAGAGTTCATTCATTTTAACTGCTTAAAATACATGATGAATGAAGCAATTTGCTTTTTTATTTACATTTTACCACTGATAATATTTTATTAAAAACACCACCACAAAAAAAAGCACATTGTGACTTAATCAGTGCTCACTTTCTACAGCAATACTTCGTTTTACATTTAAAACTTTAGAGTTGTGTTTTTGAATGATACAGAATATGTCCCTGGAAATTACTAGAATATCCTATGTTAAAAAATTAATATGTATCCATGTCATATAAATATAAGCATAAATACAGACTAGAGATCTCTGTCACATAATAATGACTTTTTCAGACACAACTGAAAATTGCAGTATTTGGAATAAAGAGAAATTATACTGTATTGAAAATGAAAGGTTACAGCAATAAATTGTTTCTTATTTATTTCACATTTGTTTAAGAACAGGTAAATCAAAACTGACCATCTGACTTCCATTATCACTATCATTCTTATTTTCCAATACAAAAATAACAATAATCCTATATTTTATGCTTTTTATTCAGTAGTGTTTATAAAACACATTTATATTGGGCATTATCTCTTAATCAATTAGCATGCACATGCAATTTCTTGTTACCACTCAAAACACTCATAAAATCTAAGAAATATATGTTTTATTATTACTTGCAAATTTTTGAAAAAAAAATAGGTAACTAGACAAAGAGAAAACCAGAGTATTATGAATGCAATATTTTTATATCATATTTTTGGTGTTGCTCATATTAATTTTGCGGGGGGGGGAGTTTTTCCTTTGGTTTTTTTTTTTAATGTCAGAATGTTATGGGGGTACAAACGTTTTGGTTACATGAATTGCTTTTGTACGGTTTGAGTCAAAGTTCTAAGTGTGTCCATCACCCATATAGTGTGCACTGTATCTGTTAGGTGTGAATTTCCCATCCCCTCCACCCTCCCACCTGCTTGATTTCTGCTGAATTCTCCTACCATATTTGCACATGAGTGTTGATCTATAAGTTTCAATTTAGTAGTAAGTATATATGGTTTTTGCTCTTCCATTCTTGTGATATTTCACTTAAAAGGATGGTCTCCAGTTCCATCTAGGTTGTTACAAAAGGTATTACTTCACCATTTTTTTTTTATGACTGAAAATACTTGGTGGTATACATATACCATTTTATTGATCCACTCATGTATTGATGGGCAGTCGGGCTGTTTCCACATCTTTGTGATTTTGAATTGTGCTGTTATAAACATTTGTGTGCAAGCATCTTTTTTATAAAATGTCCTTTTTTCCTTTGGGTAAATACCCAGTAGTGGGATTGCTGGATCAAATTGTATATCTATTCTTAGTTCTTTGAGATATCTCCACATTACTTTCTGTAGAGGTTGTACTAGTTTACAGATGTTTTATATGTGAACTTTAATTTCCTATTAATTTGAATTTTTAGATGATTTTCTTGGATTTTTAAAGTAGATAATTTTATTATCTGTAATGATGAAAGGCACATTCTTTTAATATTGTACCTCTTATTTCTTTAACTTCTCTTGCTGAATGGGGTAAGCCCTTTAGTACAATCTCAAATAGGAGCTTTGAAGTGGGCAGCCCTTTCTTGTTCCTGCATTTAATGGTAATGCATGTAATATATCTTTATTAAAATGACACATGCTGGAGATTTCTTATGAATAGCTTATAAGTGAAGGAAATTTTCTTTTTATTCCCAGTTAGCTAAGAGTTTTCTCTTTTTAATAAAGAATAATTATTGAGTTTTATCAACTTCTTTTTAAGATTTATTAAGGTGGTCATAATTGTTCTTTAATCTGTTTATGTGAGTAATTATATTAATAAATTTTCTGATATTAAACTGAGATCATGCTATGATAATGGTCATAATGTATGAGTCTTTTAATAAACAATAATATCATTTTAATAATACTGTATTTTACTTGATAATATTAAGGATTTTCACATCTATCTTTGTATAAAATTAACTTTCCTTGAATGTTTTCCTTGCCCAGATTTTAAATTAGTATTATGGTAGTTTCATATAATTTGCTGAATAACCTACCGTATTTAGTGTGCACTCACATGCACTTGCATGTGTGCTCTCTTTCTTTCTCTCTTTTTCAATCATGCTCTGCTCTAGGAAATTTACTTAACAGAATTATTTGTTCATTGGCATTATAGCTAGGACTAAACCATTGAGTTTGGTGTTGTAAATAAGGAAATATCTTTGTCTCCTATGTATTGTTGTATATAATTATTGGCCTATTGGGGATTTGTATTTATTAAATCTGGTGATTTCAGGTTTCCTAGAAAATAATTCCTTTTATCCTATGTTCAATTATATTTATATAAAGCTGTACATATTCATCAAACAGTTTTTGAAATCTCTAAAACTATACTTATGTGCCCCTCTCTTGCCTAGACTACTTGATCAGACTTTCCAAAGGTTTGTCTTGTTTAGTAGTCTTTTTAGAAACCAACTTTTAATTTTACTAGTAAATTCTCATTGGTATTCTGTTTTCTATTTAAAATATTCCTAATTCATTTAATTTTGTGTTGTTCTAGCTTTGTTAATTAAAAATCTAGTCCATTTAAAAGAAATTCTTAGCTTTTAAATATTTTTCAAATTATACGTTTTCTTTATGTCCTACTTTGGCCACACATCACAGATTTTGATTCATAATGTTCTCAGTTGTCAATTTTTTCACAGTACTTTGTAAATTCAGTTTTAATTTTCTGCATAATTTGCACATTATCTAGATTATTTTTTAACATGGAAATACTTTTGGCTAATTACCAACTTTGTTACATGTAGTCATTAAATACAATTGGTTAATTCATAAATTTTAGGATCTACCAGTAGTGTCTTTGTAGTCTATGAAAGTCCGAATCTGTGAAATTTCAAAATATTTGGGAAATATGTGTATATATAACATTTATATAATGTATATTTTATGGCAGGTAAAATTCTCTTTATTTTCTATTATCTATTAGCTTTAGCTTGTTAATTATCCTATTTAAATACTTTATATATTCACTTTTTTCCTACTCAAATTGTCAATTTCTAAGAAGTATGTCCAATCTCTATATATCACACTGTGAATTTTTCATCTTTTCTTTGTAGTCTTGTGAAGTCTAAATTTTATATTTTAAAGTTATTGTTAGCATATGAAGATTTTAATTATTTGCATATATTATTGATGAACTATAACTTTTATAAATATGAAAATATTTATCTTCATTTATTTTTATGATTTTTGCTTTTATTTTTATGTTCTCAGAAAATGAATATTGTTGCACCATCTTGATTTTTGTTAACATATTACCTGATATGTTTTCTCTGATCCTTCTGCCCCCAACTTTTCAGTGTTATTTTGTTTACTATGCATATATGCCTTTTTGAGACCAGCATAAGGTTGGGATTCCCACCTGAGTCACCTTTCATTTTGAGATGGAATAATATTTTAGTTTGAATATCCCAGCTCCACCACCGTGCCTATTTTTGTTCCTATATATTGATGTTTTGTTCACAATCCAAACTTTAGAAAATGTCTAGTTGATTCTATGTGTATGTATTTTATTTACTGTATTGGGGTTGTCCAAAGAAACAAAACCAATAGAGTGTGTGCGTGTGTGTGTGGGTGTGTGTGTGTGTGTGTTTGTGTGTGTGTGTAGAAAGAGAGAGAGAGATTAATTATACGAAATTGGTTCACATGCTTAGAGATGTTGAGAAGTCACAAGATGTGCACAGTCATCAGGCTGGGGAAAGCTGATGGTGTAAAGTCTGTCCAAAGGCCTGAGAGCTAGGATAGGATAGCTGTTACTGTAGGGTCTAGTCTGAAAGCTGAAAGGTTCAAGAGCTGAGAAGAACTGATGTTTCAGTTTGAGTCTGGAGGCAGGACAAAACCAATGTCCAAGCTCAAAGCAGTCAGACAGAAGTGCTTCCTTACTTGCAGGGGGATTATACTTTTTGGTTTTTTGTATTATTCAGGCCTTTGTCTGATTGGATGGGGGCCACTCACATTATGGAGAACAATCTGCTTGATTTGGTCTACTGATTCAAATGTTAATTTCATCCAGAATCACCCTCACAAACACACATAGAATATCTTTGACCAAATGTCTAGGCACCTCATGGGCCAGTCAAGTCAATGCATAAAGTTAACCCTCTCCTGTGATGTTACAATTCTCTGGGGAACAATTATATAAGTATCACATAATTATATAAGACTTTAAGAAATCTTATCATACTGATTTTGTTTCTTTTGGTTTTGATTCTTCTGTTCATTAAACTTGGTGTCTTTATTTCCTGGGCTAAGTTTCTAAAATGATGCTATTTGTTTTAGAGATCACCTTTATTCTTCTGATTTCCTGCTATCCTATGTGTGATAAATTGAGGCCACTTAAGATATGCTACTTCCAGTAACTGTGGGCACCCTGGTAAGGAGATTTCTGGGCAAGTGCTTCCCAACCTCATCCCGGCTGTTATTGGGCTTCCCAGAGCCCAGTCTTGAGAGGTGAATTGCCTGGTTGTTCTCTGTGGTCTTCACTGGGTCACATTGGTCACCACACCAGTTCTCACTTCTCTTTCATCGGTCCCTCACCTCACTAGATTGGTTTGCTTCTCTAACTACTGCTTCCTCCTATGGAAGTCCCCCTCCATGCAGGTTTTGGACTTTGCTTCTGTCTTTCAATCTGACTATATCTAATTTCTATCTTTTACATAATATCTGGTATTTTGTAAGAATTTCTTGTTTTCTATCACTAATGTGGCAGAGATGCACCTCCTTTTACACAATATAAAGTTGTTGCTGAGAAGCAGCTGCCACTCAAGTGCCCTATTCCCAAACCAACTTTTCATCTGGATGGACCCATGTATATATGCTCTTGAAGGAATGTGAAAAGAAATAGTGTGTTATGAAAATGGTTATGAAACAAATATATCTTATCCAGCTTCTCTGCACATGACAGCTGGTTGCAGAGGACAGCAAGGGTCTAGAGAATGGCAGAATCAGAAGGTGGAAGGAGCCAAGTTACCTGAATTATCTCATGGGGAGATGCCACAAACCAACCAAAAACATGTACACTTGACTGTTACATGAGCAAGAAAAAAAAACTGCATTTATATGAAGCCACAGAAATATTACCTTTTTTATTAAAATGACACAGCTGCTAAAATTACCCTAAATCATATCAGTGACAGAGGTATAATTTCTATAAAAATACATTTCCAGCATTTTCTATAGAATTTCAATGGAATGTGTACTTATATAATTTTATATATTTATTTAATATTTCACAGGTCTTTTATACACAGATTCACTTAAATATTTAAAGTAATATTTTATAATTGTTGAACCTTTGAATATTTGCATATATTAAACATTTATAATGGATGTT
This sequence comes from Lemur catta, assembly GCF_020740605.2. Lineage (NCBI taxonomy): Eukaryota > Metazoa > Chordata > Mammalia > Primates > Lemuridae > Lemur > Lemur catta. Next base: position 61,641,774 of record NC_059139.1, on the reverse strand, counting down.
CAGTATCTGGTGGTCAGTCATTTTTGAGATATATAGGAAATATAATTTTCCAAGGATAATATGTTTAAACAAATTATTTAGATTTTAATAAGAATATAGATTCTAAGATTTACATCATAACTTTCTAAGATATTTGTAACTATAAACTGTCTAAGTCAAACAGACAATACAATACCCATCTTTCATACACACACACAATCTAGATATACACACCATTGTTTAATCAGGCTTGCATTTGCTTTGTAAACCTCTCAACATGCTTGTTTCATTTACATAGGCCCCGAATTAATCTCATGGGATTCTGTATATCATACACCACCACCCTAAAAATCACAGAAATATAATTATACCACCTGCTTCAAGGAAAAAAAATAGGAAGTTATGACAGAGAACATGTTGGAGTAAGGTGATATGAGATGCTGAAAGGTGTAGAATTACATACATGAATTTATACCAATTTTATATATCAGAGAGTGTTTAAACCAGTTATATATAAGGACAAAATATGTGGAAAAGAGTATGCTCAGACTTAAAAAAAAAAATTTTCCCAACCCATACAGAATTTGGAGCAACAGTCTCTGCCTTCCAGTTACACACAGTTTAGGGGGTGATGTATGTTCATGTGTAAGGCAGGTTTGAATTATGAAATTCATGTTTCCTATAAAGAAAATATCTTTAGTACTGAGGCTCATTTCCAAAATATACTTGTGGTGTGCTACTAATAGCACTATTGCATCAGTCATTAATCTCCTGGTATGGTGCTTTCAGTGGTTAAATTTAATTGAAAATTAAAAATTAAATCTTGTTTGGATTTCTAATAAAATAGTAGCTATCAGTCAGAGATGGTATCCTACAGATTTGGGGAACAGAATTCTGATGAGAAGAGATAGAATTAGACAGATGTTTCTGAGTACTGGCAACTTAACTCAAGTTTTATAGAAATATAGGGACTATTATCAGTGTTCCAAACAATAAGTCTCAATGAATGACACCCTTGAATTCTATGACTCTCTTATTTTCACTTGACACAGGGAATCATTATACAGTGATTAACTCTATGGCAAAATTTTGGATTTTGATATGAAAGAGGTAGCTCTACATGAGACTCACTGTCTTAATATATACTTATCTTAAAAGAAAGCAGGCACAATGAACTGGAATAAAATACCAGCATGTCCCTCTGCAGTTATCAGAGAGGCAGAAAGGTAAAAACAAGTCCTCCCTTAGGATGGCGGTAACAGAGCTTCCCAAAGAACACTTGATTCTTCTATATCCGGATTATTACCTTCTCCAATACATCACCTCCATTCTCTCATCCTACAGTGCAAATAAACACTGAAGCCCCGCTGCCCCCCAATCCTGATTCCTAATGGGAAGGAGAAGGGCACCGCATCACCTCAGGCAGAGGTTATGGTTTAGATTACTTTGCCTCAGGGTCTGGATTGTTGGTACTTTCTTTTCACTGTCTAAGGGTTATATAATGTTCAGAGGGTACAGAAGAGCTACTTTATAATATTTTAGTGATTGCAAGTCAGAAATGGACTCTATAGGAAAGATGAAAGTAATCTCTGTGTTTGTAGTTACCCCATCCAACATTTTTTGACAAAATTTGTTAGTATGACTATAACACTTCATGATTACAGTGTTCATGCAGTTGGTGTTTTTGGAAGCTGTGTCAAGGCTAAACATTTACTGTTGCTCATTCATAGAGTGATTTCTATTTAGTTTTGTAAGTGAGCAATATAAAACTGTATTACTTTATTCACCTATTAATTTATTCACTCACTCACTGTGTTAGTTAGGAAATGTTTGCTGCTTTAATAGGTAAACCACGAAATCCCTATAGCTTAGCACAATAGAAGTTCACATTTCTCCTTCAATTAAGTCTTATGTAGGAGTTCAGAGGAAAGTCTTCCTTCTGATGTTAATTTCTTTGTCACCTGCTACCTGACTGCTAAACCAATGCAACATATTTTAGGATGCTGTAATAACTTAAGATACTGTTTTCAATAATAAGAACAGCAATAATAATGGGAAGAATGCTAGCTGCTGTCATAGATAAACTCTGGACCCTATGGCTTAGCATAATACTAAAAACTTATAGAAAAGAATAGAAAAATATATATTGTTCACTCACGCAATAGTCTCATATTTATTCTTTGCAGTCTGATTTCCACACTGTGGTTTTCTTCTCTTTCATCTTTTGGAGGTATAGTTTTTGATATCTGGCATCAAGAATATTACAGAAAGGAAAAAGAGGAAGACAGAAGGCAAACTCACTTCTGAACCCCATTGGTTCATAATCGACACACATTGTTAATGCTCACTGTCCACTGGCAAAACCTAAGTGCATAGCCCAAATGTTGTAGGCAGAATTTTGCTCCCCACTAAAAGATGGCCACATTCTATCAATATGTTAGTTTACATGGTAAAAAGGACTTTGCAGATGTGATTAAGTTAAGGGCCTTGATACTAGGAGATTATCCTGGATTATCATGGTGAATCCATCCTAATCACGTGGGTCTTTAATACAGGAGAACCTTCCTGGCTGTGGCTGAGGGAGATGTGACTACAGAAGAATGGTCAGAAAGATGCAACATTGCTGGCTCGGAAGATGGAGGAAAGGGACCACAAGTCAAGAAATGCAGACAGCCTCTAGAAACTAGAAAAGGAAAGGAAATAGATTCTCCTTAGGAGTCTCAAGAAAGGAACAGAGCTGGGTCAGGATCTTTGCTTTTAGCTCAGTGAACTCATAACTATGAAGTCATAAATTTGTGTCATTTCACAACACTAAGTTTGTAGTAATTTGTTAAATCAGTAATAGAAAACTAAAAGAGAGGTGTTCTTAACCTTGGCATTACTGGTATTCTGGGCCAGAAAATTCTTTGTTGTAGGGACCTAATCTGTGCCTTGTAGAATGTTTAGCAGTATCCCTACTCTACACCCACTAGATGCCAATAGCAGCCCACCTTCCCTCTAGTTGTGACAACTAAAAATGTTTTCAGAGACTGCCAAATATCCCTGGGGGTTAAAATAGCCCATGATTAAGAATCACTGACATAGCTGAATCTATACTCAGTGGATGGGGCTGGAGGAGTGGTTCCTGACCAGGCAGTTACCCATGACTCTACAATAACTCTATAATATGGAAGGGTCATGAGACTTTGGTGGTTAAATCTCTACCACACTCTTTCAGCAAATATTTAAGGAAAGCTTACATTAAGACTACCAGCCTATGTTCTCCATGATTCTGGGTTTATGTTGGTGAATAACAGTTTTTGTTCCTATTGACTTTAACATCTAACAAACAAGTTTGTAAACAAAATTACAAAACGTGGTAAGTGCCATGAGTGAAATGGACGGAGTGCAGTTACAGAGATTTTCAAGGGGGAACCGCATTAGCCAGAACACCGACAAGGAGGGAGATTTAATGAAAAAGGCCTCATATAAGAAACAAGTCAGGAAAATCTCTGGTGAAGAGAGTGAGGGAATAGCATTTCAGGAAGAGATAAAAGCATGGGGAAAACCTTGAACTAAGGAAACGAAAAAGCTTGGCTTGTTTGCGGCAATGAAAAGAGACTGGGTCAGTGGATCTCGATTAACAAAGGGAAGAATGATATCTGAGAAGTAAGAATCAGGTCAGGCCTGACACAGTGGCTCATGCCTGTACTCCTAGTACTTTGAGAGGCTGAGGGGAGAGGATCACTTGAAGTCAGGAGTTCGAGATCATCCTGAGCAAGTGCAAGAATGCATCCCTACAAGTCCTACAAGAAATAGAAAAATTAGCCGGGTGTGGTAGTGGTGGCGCATGCCTGTAGTCCCAAGCTACTCAGGAGGCTGACACAGGAGAATTGCTTGAGCCCAGAAGTTTGAGGTTGCAGTGAGGTATGATGACACCACTGCACTCTAACCAGGGTGACAGAGCAAAACTCTGACTCAAAAAAGAAAAAAAGAATCAGGTCAGCTTCAGACAGATAGTGTAGGGCTTTGAAAGTTTTAAGTTGGGTGTAGTGGACATATAGATGCCCACCCAGACCTCCTTCAAGGAAGAACTTGTCCCAGCCACTGGGAGTGGTGTCCATGGACACCTTTCAGTTGCCATCCCCTTCTTCATGGATTGCCTTAGCTGCAGAGCAATGCTGCACCCAATGGCATGGCTGCCTGGGCCTCCTTCATCCAATAACCAAGCAAAGTATATGTTAAAGGCTGGGTGTTTGGAATTCTTTCCTTCCTTTCCTTCTTTCTCTTCCTTCCCTCCCTCCCCCCCCCTTCTTTCTCTCTCTCTCTCTTCTTTCTTTCTCTCTCTCTTTCTTCTTTCTTTCTTTCTCTCTCTTTCTCTCTTTATTTCTTTATGTCTTCTCTCTCTTTTTTTCTTTCCTTTCTTTCTTGTCTCTTTCTTTCCCAACTTTTCCAAGGTAGTCCCCAAAGAATATTGAGATAGCATAATTTCATCTCGATCCATTGTTAAACAAATCCACCTGAAATCATTTTGTTCTAGAAGAGGATCCCCAAACTGTAGTCCCTGGAGCAGGAGCATCAGTATCATCCAGAAACACGCAAAAATACAAATTCTTGAGTCCTGCTTGAGACTTATTGTATCAAAAACTCTGATGGTAGGGACTTTTGATAAATGAATTTCATACTGGTCTTATCAGAGGTTTAAGAATGTGACATGCCCAGGTTGAATAATTGCTGCCTGTTAGTGTTAAAACTACAAATAACTAAAAGAATTCCATTATCCAAATACATTCCCAGGTAAGTGCATTGAATTGGGAAATATTCTAGTATTTCATTGGACTTCTGATTTCTAGAAATACATGAACCATATGTTCTAAATATCAGTAATGGCAGCAAAAGAGGATGAATAGCCATTTCAGGAAGTTCAAATACTATAAGTACATTAAAAAGCTTAGTAGAAAAAAAAGCAAATTAAATTATTAGTAATATCAACAGCACTAGTCTTTTTACCTAGTTGATATTATAAAGCCAATAATATGTCTTCCATAAAATAAACAATGTTGTTAAGACTTCCTGAATATTAATTTTTGTGTATTTGTCTTCTATAATATAAAGGTACATCATCTAATGGATAAAGGTGTGCCTAGCTTTTATCTCATTTACTTGAGGGTATTTTCAGATTGTGGAGCAGTTCTTAACTTTCCAATCTGTCATTGTATTATGATGAACATATAGCACTATCCTTCACCACTAATGAATGCATATGAAGTCAAATTGACAGAATAATAATGATTATAACAGTAGACTATTCAAGAGGTATGCTGGAAACAGCATGAATTTAGGACTCAAACAGGAAGCTCAAATTTTGATTCTGTTGTGTTGAACAAGTCAATCAAACACACCAAGCCTTGAAGCCTCTACTGCAAAATAGAGATCATAATATCTCTTTTACAAGAATTTTGTGAGGACTGAAAAAATGTACACAGAAAGTAATGAATATTAGTTTACATCTGTAATAGAGAGGCTAATAGTTGAAACAAACAACGCCCAAATTGCAGTAGGTAAACCATTAAATATAGATTTCTCATCTCATTCTGATAGGTTTAGAGTTTTCCTCCAAAGAAGTAACTCAGAAATCCAAGTTGCTCCCATACTATGGACACACTTTTATTTATCTGGCAGAAATGGGGAGAGACTTCAGTGTAGGCCCACTATGTAATTATCTACCTCATCGCAGAATTGATATACATCAATTCAGTTCAAATTACTATGGTCAGAACTTGTGACAGGGCTAAGTTTAAATGCTGAGTATGTGCAATGTTCTGGCTTGGTGGTTAAGCATGAATTGGCTGGAGTCAGCTAGCCATCACTGACACAGCTTAGTACCTACCTTTTCCTTTTCCTTAATCTTCTTAGCTATGAAATGAAAAAGTTGCATTGAACAGTTACAAAATTACAATTTTTTGTTTTTTCTAAAGAGAGATATTTTATAATTTCCTCTAATTCTCCTTTATTTTCCTTTCATTTTCTAAATTTCCTTCTTTCTTTCCCATCCCCAGAGCCAGCCTTCATCCTATTTTCTCTGTATATCCCTGGAAGCTAATTATCAACTAACCCGTACACAAATATCAGCAAGTAGGCAAAGTGTTAACATATTACAACTAAACAAACATATTTTATTAGACTCTAAAGACTTACAGTTATTTTAGAACCAAAACATTTATCTTTAAAGATGAGTTTTAATTAAATATTGCAAATACCAATACTTATTGAGAGATTATAGGAAGCAAAGTGAACCTGAAGACTCTTATTTCAAACCAGATAAATGACCACCTGGCTCCAAAGATGAATCCTAAACAAATGGCTCATCTAGAGCAGAAAGCAGAAGAAGAATCAATTAGAAAATGCTGTCATAAAGATATTTATTAATATTAACACATTATATAGGTAGGGGCACTTAATATTACTTTTTATTCTAAAATAAATAAATAAAGTATTTAAAGAATAAGCTATCTGGAAGGCAACTAAAGAGCATAGGTCCTGGATAATTTGAAATTTTAAATTGAAAACTTAAAAAAAAATCTGTCTTTACATAATAATGTCCCAAGAACTTGAGGTAATACAGACTAGAAAAAACATCCAAACATGCCCAGGAAATGTTAAAATTATGGAAATTTAAAAGTCAATATCTGGGTAGACTTCTAGTGATTAATTATAGTATTTCGTCAAACACAATACAAAAAATCAATATGACAAATCTTCAAGAAATTAAGATTCAAACACTATTAAAATCTATTTCTGGAATCTCAGTCCAAGTAATTAACTGCTGGAAGACACACACACACACTCACAGACACCACTGTACAACCACATAAATCACATACTCAGGGTGAACCATGCCAAAAAAAAGATGAAGTCTGATTTAAACAAGAATAATGATAAATGAAAATTGCATGTGGTATTGAGATTTAAACATTCTTAGCAATTCCACATGCAGGTTAAATACAGCATCTGTAGCATGAAGGAGCACAATTATTTACCTATAAACTGTCTGCTTACATACAAAGATCACATTAGCAAATTTCTACATTATGCTGCAAATGTCATGCAAGAAATGCAACTGTCTGATTGATATGCAAAATGTTTGCCAGGATGGTGACAGCCAAAGTAAGTTCAAAGTCATAGGAAATGTTGTCATCAGCCTAGTGTAAAAATGTACAATTACTTGCTATTCTCTTTCTGTTTAAAGGTGACTACTACTATCTTTTCCCTAGGCTACTTGTTCACTGTAGCTTATTATCATTACAAAGTATTAAAATGGATTAGCTCTTCCATATTGTGTTCATATTGGGAAGGGCATGTTTTAGACAGCTCACTGACAAGAGTTCTGAAAAAAAGCATTTATTCCTCCACTAAAAATTACCAAGCAGCTTGTTTTTGAGAATAAAAATCTCTAAATTGCATGCTTGCAAATTTCTCTTTCTTGATAATTCACTTAATATAAAGAAATCAGAGTGAGGAAGTGAGCAGTATCTAATTAATATCTTCTAAATGTCCAACTAATGTCAAGCATGACTCCAATTTATAACTGAACTATATTTTTACATTGAAAAATTCAATTACATTTACTGACAGACTTTGAAATGCCACATTATTTATATTGGCAAACTTTGCAGGCTCACAGTATATTTATTAACATTCTTTCCACAGAATAAAGCATATATACAATACAGATCACTGCATTCTTCATTTTTTAATCTTTCAAAGTGATATGTATATCTACCAGAGCAGCAAGGTGCTACTTCAGCCTAAGAGAGCCAAAAGACCAAACAGAGGTGGACATTAATGTGCCCTTCCTTTTAATTCTCCAGGAAAAGCAAGGTAACCTTGACATTTCATTCTCCTCTCTGGCTCCTGCTTCCTTTTCTCATCCTTTTTCTCTGGTGCTTCCCCCTCTGCCCCTCCCCAGTCCGTTCCTGTTCCTACATGCGTTCAGTACCACAGGGTCCCTGTGCACACAACAACAATTTTGAGCTGTGAAGAGGTACAATTGCCACATTGGTGACTCAGTTGCAATCCACAAGTCATTTACTGGGATAGCTTGAGGACATGACAATGACAGAGAGACATCTGTTGGGTAGATGGGAGGGAAAAAAAGGGGTTATTCACAGCTGGTGCATTAGTCCTGCTAGCCACTAGGCCACCACAGTGTCCTCGTCCTCCTGCATCCTTCCCCCTCTTGCTGCCTGCGCCCTGCTGTCAGCTGCCAAAAGATATCTGTTCTCACCCTTTGCTGAATGAAAAGGTGCTAATGCATGACTTCAGGATATGTCAGAACATACAGTACTTACAAGTGTTTGGAGATGCAGACAACCTGACCATGGGGAAAGGAAATGAGTAACTAAAGAGAGATTTTCTTGCATAGGGGAGGGAAAAAAATAGTCAAGGGTTATTCCTTTCCTTTCACCCCACTGGGGGCTGGGGCCATTGGGGAAGGACATTCCTTAGCTTCAAGCCACGTTTCCATTTCTCTCTCTTTTCACAAGATATCCAATATCTTTTGCAATCTTTAATATCCTAAGAAAAAATCTTTTCTGCAAACTGGTTTTGGTTTATATTTCTGCAATCTGATCTAAATAAACTAATTAACATAAAAGATAAATAATTCAAAATAATTATAGGATTACTCTAGGAATACTAGTTTACAATTTTTTCTTCTTTTATATTCTAAAGAGGAAGAGACAAAATTAGAAAGAGATTGAAACAGACATTCCACTTTCCCTGTAATAGCTGTAATCAGGTGACTCATTGCTATATATTACTCAAATGTTTATCTCTTCTCAGATAACACCTAGAGTATGGACTTCATTCACTCACCTCTGAGAAAAAAGAATTCCCCTCGGAACTGGTGAAACCTGGACAATTCCTTTAACATCCAGAATCCCCATCCAAATCTTCACGCTGGTTTTTGCAATCTGATAGTCCAGATGAGACTGGAGACTTGTCAAAAGAATCTAAATTACCATGCTGAATCAATGCTACAAACAATGACAAATACACTACTAGAAGAGCAATATTTCACACACACAAAATCACAGATCTAAAATGCAAAACACAATTATAAAAACCATATGTAGTGTAAGTGAGGAGATTTTTTTATTGGGCAATAACTCCTGCCAAATATAGCACCACAGAAAGGATTACCCTGGAGAGTCTATGCTCTCAGCCCTTGACAAACAATTCTGCAACATCACCTCAAATTACTGATTAGTTTTTTTACTAATTGTCGTAACATTCTTGTAGCTTAGGTGATAGAAAGAAAAACACAAGTCTAAAGAATGTAAATGAGAAATCAAATCAATCAGGTAAACTGAGGTCAGATTACTCTCTTTTAAGGTCATCCGCACACCTTGGATTTTCTAAAGGAAATATAAAATAAAACTGGTTTCTTCAGAAGTGATAAACTTACCTGATATCAAAGGAATCTTCTTGCAAGTGTAATCCACTAGGTTTAAACCTTAAGGAGCATTATAATTTTCATGTACAGAATGCCATAATTCAATCTTATATTTAAAAGCTTAGGAAGGCCATTATTCAGTGGTTTGTTTTCTAATATGTATTTTTAAGTTAGTGGGTATTTTTAATTTTGCATATCTTAACAGAAAAGTCTAAAGTGATCATAAATATGATATTAGCATGTATCTTATTTTATGCAATGATACAATTAAACTCTGCAAAGTAATGTTAATCTGCTAGAAGCATTTACAAAAATCAGAAAAATAGCTGTTTTAATAATTTGGATATAATAGAAAGTTGGCTAAATGGTTTGCATTGTTATTACAAATGCTTCAGAAATACATTTTCTAAGAATCTTGTGGACTAAATAATGAATCATTTTCACCAAGTACTTCTATTTATTAATAATAGAATTTTTAATTCTAAAATAAAAAAATTCTTTATATAAACCCAGAAGACTATTTATATCTACAATATATTCTGAAATACTGCACACAAAATAAAAATTTAAACTCTTGTTACATTAATATTTTTGTGTTACAAACTCTGCGTTGGGATGAATAAATACAATAAGAAGCTTCCTTTAGAGAAATGTAACACATAAAAGTATAGCTTTAGGTAAAACATGCAAAATCTTTTATATATAAATATATATTATATATTAAATAAAAATTAATATTCATCCTGTTTATGCTTATGAAAATGAATATTTGACAGTTTTTATATGTAGAAATTTGTTGTAATATATTAGTAGCCTTTTATAAACTTTGGCCCTCTAGTTCCTCCAACATTTGCCTTATTTTGACTTAATAATTGATCCTCTTTGGTGATAAATGTTCATTCTTTTTTTCCATTTTAGCTGTTGCATGGAGAGAATAAAATCATTATTAATACAGTGAAATCTTAGTTTGCAAATATTTCAGTGTCAGGAAGATTTTGTTGAATAAATTTTGTATTTACACTTTGCTCTTCTTTTCTGAAAAACATAAATAAAAAGTTTTATTTCATATATCTCATATTCAACATAAATCCACTAAACAAGATAAGAATTGATTTTAGAAGAAAATTATGTCTAGATTAAAATTATACTTGGCCATGACTCACACTTGTACCCAAGATATTGGTAAGTAATAATAAAATTTTCTTGCTCAATTATTGGCTATTAACTAATTTTGTGGTGTGATAAAACAAATAAGATAATTAAAGCAATTAGTACAGACTTTTTAATCTCCTTCCAAAAGCTACTATAAAGGAAAATGATATCAGTATTATATCGATAAAACATACAAGTTTCAGAACTTTCCATTTTTGATTTGGTTTCAACATTCCTATCAATTCTTTTTGTTTTGTTTTGGTTTTAATTTCAAAATATGACAGGGGATTACATAAATTGCTTTTGTACCGTTTGAGTAGAAGTTATGTGTGCCCATCCTCCCAGACAGTATGCACTGTACCTGTTAGGTGTGAATTTACCCATCCCTTCCCCCCGACACACCTGCTTGATTTCCAGTGAATGTTATTTCCATATGTGCACATATGTGTTGATCAATTAGTTCTAATTTAATGATAAGTAAATGTGGTACTGGTTTTTCCACTCTTGTGATACTACACTTAGAAGAATGGTCTCCAGTTCCACCCAGGTTAATACAAGAGGTATTAGTTAACTGTTTTCTTTATGGCCGAGTAGTACTCCATGGTGTGTGTGTGTGTGTGTGTGTGTGTATATATATATATATATGTGTGTGTGTGTATATATATATATACACACATACACACACACATATACAAACATATATATACACACATATATATGTATATACACCATATATATGTATATATACCATGTATTTACACCACATTTTATTAATCCACTCATGTATTTATTGATGGGCACTTCGGTTGTTTCCACATCTTTGCAATTGTGAATTGTGCTATTATAAACATTTGAGTGCAGGTGTCTTTTGTATAGAATGTCTTTTTTTCCTTTGGGTAAATATCCAGTAATGAGATTGCTGGATCAAATGGTAGTTCTACTTTTAGTTCTTTGAGGTATCTCCATAGTACTTTCCATAGAGGTTGTACTAGTTTGGAATACCACCAGCAGTGTATCAGTGTTCCTATCTCTCTGAATCCATGCCAGCATTTATTGTTTTGGAACTTTCTGATAAAAGCCATTCTCACTGGAGTTAAGTGATAATCTCATTGTGGAGTTTTGATTTGCATTTCCCTGATGATTAGAGATGTTGAGCATTTTTTCATATTTTTGTTGGCCATTAGTCTTACTTCTTTTGAAAACTTTCTGTTCATATCTTTTGCCCACTTTATAAACTAGAGGAGAGTATAAAGAACTTAATATATATGCTTCTGCCTTGAATCAAAAAGACATATGGCAATATGCTTTGGGAGAATGAAAAACATCTTGACTTTCCTACCAATAGATTCAAAAAGTGTGGTTTTTCAAATGCCATGAAACATGAATAGAAGCATTTTTAATGGTCAAGTTGTACTTACTATTTTTCAGTTTGAATATGGCATATGCATTGCAATCATATTTAATTTAATTCATCCTACTAAGAAATTTCGTGAGTGATGTGATTTCTATTATGTTTTAAATGCTAGTATCTTTGAAAATCTATAATCTTTGAAAATTTCTACAGATTTTACTTTTAATCAATAATCACTTGGTTAATAAATTTACTTGATTGGTAAATCTTAGACTGATTTTATCCATGACAGAATTTTTATCATAAGAAAAAATTCAGAATGTAAATAGCTAGAACACAAAATTTCACTTCAGAATAATAGCAGCTTTTAAATAAGTCTGTTTTCTATATATAATATTTGTATGTATTCTTAAAATTTTAAGATATGAATTATATCTTCCCAACTCTACAAATTTATTAAAAATTTTTGACATATACTCCAAATACATTATGCTAATATCTTACCTCTTGTTGCAAGGCATGCAAAACATCATGAGTAACTTTGTGGTTTAATATGGCACAATAAAATGATGATTAGGTCAACTGCCAAAAGAAGAGTCATATGATTTTTCTTGCAATATAGTACTGTGCATATAAACTGTGCTTATATACTTCTGATATTTAGACTTACTAATAAGAAGAAAACACAATCTCAATTGTGCAGGTCATTCAGGACATTTTTTACATGTAAGACTGAAATATAGTAAAACAATTTTCTTGCCAAATTTTAAAAAGTGCTCCTTCTGTATCAGAGGTACTCAAATCCAGCTATCTTTAAGAATTGGGGATGATACAGAATTCATAGTTAACTACATCAGTATTTTTTTATCAATATAATTTTGAGAACATTCAAAATGTCCAAAAGCAATCAATGAACACAAAGTATTGAAACATAAGCAATGAAACTAGAAAGTTTTGTCAGTTAACCTCAGTAAGCTACAGGGAGACATGACAATAGAATATACAAGAAAAGGAATACCTGATGTACAATTTGGAGTGTTGTGAAGTATCAACTACATAAAGTCAGACTTTTGAAGTAAAGTAGTAAATGTTCAGTACTATTATCTTCCAACATATTGTACAAAATTGTGGAAAAATTAATTTATTTATCCATTTCTTAATCCATATTACATGAGTATTTTTTCTTGATGCAGACAAGAACATAATGTTTCCCAGTTCTTGAGGTGAAAAGTGTATTGTGTGGAATGACAAAACTGAGAACCACACCATAAGAGATATTAGCAGAAGTTCACACACCATAGACACCATAGGTGAATAAGAAAGCCAGCAGAATGTTTTCAGGTATGACTGGTTTTCTTGCCCCCTTCCTCATAGCACATGTCACAGCAATAGCTCTTTCTAAGGGAAACTGTCCCACCCACAGCCCTTGCTGAACCAGCAGGCCAACCTAGCCGTGTGACCTTACTTTTTCTCCTGAGTCACAGCTGCTTAGGCCAGCAGGGTGTATAAGCAGCAGCAGTCCCCAACCTTTTCAGTACCAGGGATCAGTTTCCTGGAAGACAGTTTTTCCACGCAGTGGAGTGGGGTGGGATGGGGCGGGGAGGGGAGGGGGAAGAGGTGGAGTTCAGGTGGTGATGAGTGGAAGGGCCAGGCAGGGTTTGGGGACCGCAGGGGTAGAGGATGGGAAGCATAAAGCTAATTGGGCAGTTTGTGACAGTGAGCTGAAGAATGGCTTCCCACAAATACACAGAGGTTAGGCCATGGTGGTCTATAAATAAGCTAAAACTGAGAGGCAACTAAAGTCATGAGATAGAGAAAACATGTAGACTTTTGTCTGAAGAGAAAAGCAGCCACTTGGTGTGGGAAACAGAGGACACGCAGAGGTAAGCACTAAGGAAGCAGCTAGACATCATTAAAGGTAAGTCATTAGTGCCATGATCCATAAACTCCTGTGCTGAGGGCCAGCAAAAAGCCTTGATCCAGTCCCAGTTACGGTAATTCCTGATCCTGCTATATTTTTTGTCCTTCTCATGGGAACTCTGGCCCTTTTGTGAGGATGTCTGTGTCTCCTGCCCTTCAATAAACCTATCTCCATATATCCAAAAGAATCTCTCTAAAATCCCTTTTCAAAAAAGAGCAATGCCATCAAGAACATTAGCTTTGAATATTCTTGTAATTCTCCTTTTCTTCTCTGTCTTCCTAGATATTCATTGTTTTTTTCTATGAAAGTTTATATGCAGATCCCGCAGCCTCCATATGTATACAACGGATTCTGCCCTCTAACTTTCCCCTGTGTTCAGTGACAAGACAGGGGGAAATTGTTCGACTTTAAGTCATTAAAGGAGGCCTTTTACAAACTGCTAAGCAAGCTAACACTCTTCCTCTTTCCTTCCTGTATACTTTCTCCTCTTGATCTTTTTATCTGAACTATTCATTCTCCTTGCTCACAGTCAACCTGATTTCCTTTTTATATGCAACCTTCAAGTTAACTGAGAATGAAACTATTTAATTAGCATGCTTGATTTTCGATCTTTAGTGTCTTCCAACGAAATATAACTGGCATTGATATATGAAGAGGTAGATATATTAACCACCTTTATGTGCTGTTGAATCCTTTTATATTAATTACTACTCTACCTTATGTTTTATTCATGTATGAAAATTGTTTGCATTAGCACATATTTCCTAATAAAATTATAAATAATGAAGGATAGAAATGCCTTATTATGCCAAATAAAACCGATTGCTACATTAACTTATTTTTGTTCTAAAGTTAGAAGTTAATAGTAATAGTTATGATACTCCAGTTCTTTTCAAAGTAAAAACATACAAATATGCACTAACCACATTCAAAATATTTTTGTAATAGCATACAAATTATGATTTTGATTTGTAATTCTGAAAGCCAATCAATAGTCTTCTAAAACAAACTTTCAGAAGTGGCTCTGAGATGAGAAAATATTTTGCAGAGAATATCATTTATAAAGCACATACTGTATAGAGAAGTGCTGTATAAACTGTAAAGTGCTGTAGAAAAATAAGAGATTGAACTCTAAATCTTTTTCTGGAGATACAACTATAAAAGCACAAAAATGAAGAGCGTGTGATAGCTTGCTATATTCAGGACTTCAGAAACAAAACTAATTTCTTGACTATCCTTCCTATGCAGAGAAAAAGAAATTCTCACAATCCTGTAATTTTCATTTCTAATCAAACTTGTAACACACACTATGTGCTTCTTAAGTTCTGATTGACAATTTAATGGAACAGTCTGGTATGCCACCTTTCTGGTTGGTAAGTGTAAATAGTTTGGTGTTCAGAAGGGAATACCCTACCATTAGTGGGTCTCCTCATGGTGTTTCACAGCAATGCAAGTAAGCTCTGTATATTTGCTCACATGAATACTTGCCAGGAAACTCAATCTAGGTGTTTGAAAATTCTAGTCAATAGCTGAGAGACTTTGTTGAAGAAATACCTGGTTGCTAAAGTGCTCCATATCAAATATCACAGGCGTACAATAGGACGGTCCCCATATTGGAAGAAAAGAGCAGTGCTTGCTGTTCTGTGCCACCTTAATCCTGGAATTTGTTTTAATCAGTGAACTTCATTCCAGATTTCTGAAGGTCACTTTTCCCTGGGCTTGGAAAATGATTTGATTTCCTGTTGTTGGCAAAGAGATGTGGGAATGGATCAAAAGAAAACAGGAACAGACTAGTTGACTGAGCTAGACCCAGATTCTGATGGGAGCCTAGCAGTCCTCTGGGTTATAGGCAAATATCTCTTTGAAGGAAACTTCATAAATGTTATAAAATGTTATGAAATGATAAGTGATATTTAAACAGAATACAAGACATCATTTTCTGTGAATGGGACTGGATTTTGATCCATGTTCATAATCTGGATTCAGATGTGGGCAAATAGGATTGATAGGTATTGCACAAAAGAGTCGCAGAGGGAACTTGACTGTAGGGAGACAGACAATCCCCACTGATAAGAAGGGTTGGCCTGGCTGAGCAAGAGTCAGAGGTCCTTAAAAGTACTGTAAGGCCAGGCACGGTGGCTCACACCTGTAATCCTAGCACTCTGGGAGGCCGAGGTGGGTGGATTGTTTGAGCTCAAGAGTTGGAGACCAGCCTGAGCAAGAGCGAGACCCCGTCTCTACTAAAAATAGAAAGAAATTATCTGGCCAACTAATATATATATATACAAAAAATTAGCCGGGCCTGGTGGCGCATGCCTGTAGTCCCAGCTACTCGGGAGGCTGAGGCAGTAGGACCGCTTAAGCCCAGGAGTTTGAGGCTGCTGTGAGCTAGGCTGACGCCACGGCACTCACTCTAGCCCGGGCAACAAAGTGAGACTCTGTCTTAAAAAAAAAACAAACAAAAAGTACTGTGAGAGTTGTGTTGGGTCACTCCCATACCTACTACCCTCCCCTTAGTAAGGAGAGACTGAATTAAACATTTAAAATTTTTGTCGTAAGAGCTGGAAGTGCGAATCAGAGGCAATACCCTCGAAAAAATGACTAGTCATTGGATAAAAGGAAGCACAGAGAATGGTTCTTTATGTTTTTGTTTGCAGTCTAAATTTAAGAGCTAATAATTCAATCATAGACTGCATGCCTAGTCAAAACAAATGTGGAAAGTTTATAGCTACCAGCAAAATCATCAGAGTGAGTTAAGAATCTAATAGTTCTCCTGTGCCTACACGTCTAAGTAACTACATCCTAGCCTTGGGTTTGGTCACATTTTGATGTCTCAGGATCTTTTAGACAAATGCTTGATCTGCCATGTTTTCTTCATATCTTTTTATGTCTCTACAACATGACTGAAACTACATAGCGTAAAACATCATTATGTTTGAATTACTAAAATGTAAAAGATTTGCAATACCCAGTGTTGACAAAGATATAAAACAATTAGAAAACTCATACTTTGCTGGAGAAATGCAAAGTGGGTTAGTCGTCTTGAAAAACAGTTTGGCAGTTTTTCATAAAGTTAACCATATACGTACCATATGATTTATCCATTTTACTTCTAGGTGTTTCCTGAGATAAATGAAAACACATGCCTACAAAAAGACCTGTAAGCTAATATTCATACTGGCCTTATTCTAAAATTGTAAGAAACTAAAATGTTCATGAGCTGATGACTGATAAATAATGGTATATTTACACAATGGAATAGCACTCAAAAATAAAAAGGAACACATTGACAACACGTAACAATGTGTACAACATGGATGACTCTGGGAAACAGGATGTGTATAAAAGAAACTCTCCATAGTACCCCCAGACTAAGGGATGCCATCTAAGAAACTCAGTGCAGCCATATAAGGCCAATTCTACAAGTCCTCAAACTACCCCTCTAACATTATTTCACACTTCCCACCAGCAGATTCTAAGCTATTTCACTTACTCCGCTTTCCCCAATCCTCCTTTCCTGGGCCAATATCAATCATTTTTCTTTCATATTTTAAAATCAAACTCAAATGCAACATCCAGCCTGTCCTGAGTTCCCCACACAGTTCTTTATTCCCCTCATTAATCTTCACAGCACCAGGCATTACAGTGTCAGCAGTGGATAGGTGGCCTCAATTCTTGGTGGCAGACACATAGCTCATTTCATTGTGGTAATTTGCATCCTCCAAGAATGTACCCCTCGAGAGTAAGATCTTCGTTTGTTTCACTCATGTATCCCCTGGCTCAGAGTGTCCTGTACAGAATCAGCATCCAATAAACATCTATTGAACCTACTATGTGCTTTTCTGATTAATCAGAAAGACCGGAATATGAGCCACATAATATATATAAAACAATGAAGTTCTACGGTAACAATTATTTTTATTTTTCTACATTGATCCTGGTATGTAGCAGAGCTGTTATAAAAGGTGAACTAACATGAATTTTCCTTCTAATATTGAGGATGGTGCCCCTCACATAGCATGCTATTCCAAAACTGCAGAAAAAAAGAAGTTAGGTCGTTGAAACTTTCTAGAAAATAGCAGTTTATTTAATCACTTTAGTTTTCCTTTAGCTATTATTTTAATTGTAACTGAAAAATGAGTTGGCTCTTGTACTTTTAAAAATATAGGCAACTTACTGTGCTAAAATAGTGCTGTATTAAGAGGAGATAAATATAGACAAATTGGCTTAATTTTAATACCGACAAAAATATCAGAAGGTGTCAATAAATAGTTTTTAATTCTAAACTCTTGTAAGAACCCTGGTTTAACTTCAATTTGTGAGGAATACATTTGGTAAGACTGATTGATGCGGCTGACTCTAGCTTGCAGGTAGGGGGAAGAAATTGATTTATCTTTAGCTCCAAAGCCTGGTGATTTTGTCTGGTATTACAGATTTACAAAGGAAAAATACAAACAAGGCATATAAAAAGATTTAAATGTTTGATGTTGAATAGTTTCTCAGAATATAGAATTCAGTAATAACGTCAGCTCAGAAGACTCACTAAACTAGGAAGAGTAAACAGTCTGTCTTGAGAGCAGTAGACTTTGATGAGTTTATGAATAATTTTAAGGCTGAGGTGGGTTGCAACTTTTATCATTAACTTAAAACATGGGAGAAAAGGTAATTAATGAAACAATGTTCACTGAGGCCTGATTCAGAATAATACTCTTAACAAATATAAATTCTAGAACTGGAAAAAAAGATAATCCTTGAGAATGTGACAGGTGACATCTAGCACTCTCAATAGATATTAAAATCAGAATTAAAATCCTTAATATAGGTTTGTGTTAAGATATCAAATATGTCTGATACTCTATTATATCCAAATTATTCACTCATTAATTATAAGTTCTTATGACCAAAGTCTTATATACTTCCATCTCATAGAGTCTCACAGAGCATTTTGCTGGTAAAAGTCACTTGATATGTGTTTATTAAATAAATTATTCATTTGTACTGAAATTTGGTTGTTTTAATCTTGCTAGAAATAAATGGGTCATCTCACAAACCAAAAATATTTTGCCGTAGAGATTTATCTATTATACTATAGCCCATGGAATTTTGTAACAATAAATCTCATGAAAACATAATTTTAAAGGTCCTCATTTTTATTTAGGACATAACTGTAGTAATTCTGTCTGTGAATGTTTCTACATGAGAAGTTTGAAGATTAATTGCATATAATAAGAGATTGGTGAAGGGTAACAGGAAATTGGGGTAATTTAAATGAAAACTCAAATCCTGAAACCACCTTTAATAATAATTTAAAATATATAAAAACAGCAGTAAGTGATTTTGTTAATTCTACTGTGAAAAAAACTAACATGACTAACTTAAACAGAATACTCAGGATGTAAAAAATATATTTCTTATTGTAAGTCACAAGTTGACAGGAAAATGAATTCTGAAATTGATCTCTGAATTATTCATAATAAAGATTTTTGTGTTTTGTTATCATAGCAGCAGTATCTTTTCATGTTATATTTCACAAACATTTGCTGCTTCTATCTAAAGCCACGAGGCTAAACTATCCAGTCTAATCTATATTGATTCAGCAAAGCAGTATCGAAAAGAAGATACTTCTTTTTCAGATCTAGCCCTCAGTTATTATGATTCAGCATGAGTCCTGCTGCCTGCACTGAGAAACTGCAGCTAGACCCTGGGGGTACTCCTCACTTGTTGCTGCTTCTAGCTCTGGTCCTCCCACATCCTTGACCAATTGCTTCTACAGACTAGAGCCAGCCCGCACCCTATGAAAAGTTGCAAAGCCACTGGCAAGCTACATCTCTCAGTAGTAGCCATGTTCTTTTTAAAAAGTTCTCAAGCACAGCGTTGGGATAAAAAGATTCTCCTAGTCTTTAGAGCCTTTCTTGTCTTGTCCTTGTCAGTCTGGAGATAGTAACTGCCTTTGGAATCTACTGTCTGGCTCCCCTAGAATCCTTTTCCACCTATCAGTAATTAACCACCTTCTACCAGAGTACAATCCTTTATATTAGATTTTTCCTATTTCAATAACCTGATTTGAATGACCTAGCTGGACTCTGATACAAATATTTAATAACTGGCTCAAGTTTGCTAAAAACTTTCTGCAATGTGACTTAATTTGTTGATGGAGTATCAATCTATATTGACTTGTATATTTCTTCCATTGATTTATCTATTCTGATGAGTTACATGATAATATTTAATTGTCAATAATTGTATTTATAAAAACTGTGAAAACAGGGAGTATCAGAGTTAAAAAATGACTCTTTTCTGATGTGATTTTATTATATCATTCTGAGCATATAAGAACGGAAAAAAACACTTTTTACTTTTTAAAATATGGCTATCATTTCTATAGCACCCTTTCTTACACGCCCACTTACCAACTATTGGTCAAATTCTTTCTTTGGAACCAACATTTGGAGTCTCTTATTCACAGTATACATAGAAAATGATTACTTTCTGCTTGCTACCTTAGCAGAATAATTGGAACAAATACATTTTAAGACTCACTCCAAGTGGTTCATTTGCAAGTATAAGTAAGTTGCTCGATGGATTTGGAAGTGTATCTTTTGTATGGCCAACTGTTCTTTTCTTAAAGTTAGTAAAGTTTCACAACTTTGAGGTTTGTGAAAAGGGAAAACTGTAATTTTAGCAGACAGTGTTGTTCTTAGGCGTGGACAAACTTGGGTTCTTGCCCAGCTTCCCAACTGTAGGATTGTGGGGCTCTGGAGCTTGCCAGGGCCTCTGTTTTCTGCTAATAGACCACAAGTTTTCTTGTGGGTTTTCTATTGTAAAGGATGATAAAAACAGATTCTTACAGAAAACTCTGTAGAAATGTACAGTGCTTATACCAGAAACACTGAAAAAAATGTCTTATTTTAGTATTCATGGCATTTCTCTTTTTTTTTTTTTCTTTTTTTTCTTTTTGGCAGAAAACAGAGGCACAGGCTGGCTCGGCTGGCACCTCAGCTCTCAAAAAAAAAAAAAAAATAGACAAAAAGAAAAAAAGAGAAAAATCAGAAGAAAGGAAAATCGAGGCACAGATGGTGCCAAACATTCTCAAAGGCTCCATCATGAAAAGTTCTGAGCTAGAATACTCAAGGATTCGCAGCCATCCCTTTAATGAAAGGGTTTTGAAAGATCTCTCCTTCAGTTTATGTTAGGGAAAGCAGAGAGGTTGGGAAATCCTATTAAAAAGTATTAAGTCATTGAAAAGGAAAAGGATAAAAAATACTGGCAATCTGAAATTCTCTGGATAATTACTCTAAGTGAAGCATGGAATATAGTCCTGGCCTGGGGCCATTTTTACTTCTTTTAGGTAGAACCTCACCAAAGTAAATACGAAAATGATAGCTATGTTAGGCAATTTGATTAGATACCCTAGATACAGAAACACCAGAGAAGAATATCAAAAACATACTTGATGCCTAATCATAGAAGCAAAATTATTATCTTCTGTGATTCTCAGATAGTTCTATGAAAGGCTCCCTTGAC
This sequence comes from Lemur catta, assembly GCF_020740605.2. Lineage (NCBI taxonomy): Eukaryota > Metazoa > Chordata > Mammalia > Primates > Lemuridae > Lemur > Lemur catta. The sequence continues at coordinate 61,620,411 of NC_059139.1, read as the reverse complement.
CCACTCAACATTCTTGAATGACATAGAATAAACGGTTTTTGTCATGGCTCTGAAAAAACTCACATTCAAATTCCAAATGATAGCAAGCACCCAAGGAAACAGAGTATATCTACTTATAAGCTTTTACTAAATTATTATACAATGGTAAAATTGAGGCTTACTTCCTAGTAATTTAGCGACTATATCACCTATAAAAATATAATAAATAATAGCAAGTAATATTTAATTGATGTAGAATATGCATTCTCAACTTTAGGAGCCCCTTGAAATCCATCATTTCTGAGAGTCAGAATGAATTTGTGATTTTTCTGCAATAAGTGCTCCAAAGAGGTAATTTGCTGTTTAAGGAAACAGTTTTAAAAGGCTGGTTAGAAAACATCAAAGGGCTGCTGGGACAAATGATGTTGCATGTATGTGAATCATAGGCTCGGTGAATGCATTCGATTTCTATAAAATATCCTCCACCTGGATTCTTCTCTAGTCTCTGCCCAACACCGTTCATCTGAGTTCAGCACCCCAAAACGGTGTTCATCTTCCTCATTTATCATTGTCAGGATCCAGCCCTCAGAATGTCTTTGTCTAGCCATTACATGGAGATGTCTCCTAAAATCCCCGTCTAAAATCACCTGTTTATGCCCCCATTTCTGCAGGACTTTGTTGAAGTCCAGTGATACCTGTGATACAAACCTCCCTGACTACATACATCCTGCTGATTAGATACTGCTCATATTCATGTTCTCAAAGGGACACTGGAGATACTTTGCCTACAAGCATGTTTCTTACCAAGAGAATCTCAAGCACTGTAGAGGAGGATAAGGGAGATTTGGGGAAAGGCAGGAACTTTATCAATCTCAAATTATTAATATATGATTTCAGGTCCTTATGTATATATAAAACATATATATACACATAATATATATATACATATATATATATATGTGCCATATAGGTCCCATGAATAAGTTAGGAAGTGTGGCTTAAAGGGGATGGGGTCAACCTGAAAACTAGCATTGTTAAAGAATGCAAAAAATGCAGCTTCTCTGTTCCATTCAGGTTGATTATTACTATATAGAATTACAGACAAAGTGTTAACAGAGATTGCTATTCATTAAAAGAAGCCAGAAATCTAGATTCATTTTTTAGAGAGACAGGATCTCGCTCTGTTGCTCAGGCTGGAGTGCAGTGGTGTGATCACAGCTCACTGCAACCTTAAACTTGGACTCAAATGATCCTCCTTGCTCAGCCTCCTTAGTAGCTGGGACTACAGGCATGCACTACCATGCCCAGCTATTTCTTTTTTTTTTTTTTTTTGTAGAAACGGGGTCTTGCTATGTTGCCTAGACTTGTCTTGAACTCCTGACTTCAAGTGATCCTCCCGTATCCACCTCCCAAAGTGCTAGGATTACAGGTATGAGCCGCTAGAAATCAATAGTTTTACATGAATCTCCCAGTTTTTAATGTTTACTTATTTAAAAATTAATCACGTAAAGATTGATCAGAACATGTCTGAAGACTGAACACAACTTATGGCCATCATTCTTTTGGTAGAAGTTGCCAATATGAAAGGCATTTCTCTGACAAAATGTTAAGGATCTGAATATTGCATGGGAGGAGGGGATATTGGATGATAGGCATAAAGGAAGAGCTCCTGAACCCCAAAGTCATGGAAAATAGATTAAGTCTGTGTGCTACTAGTGCAACTGGTAGTATTTAGTGACTTTATCAGGTCTCTCAATAATTTAAGAGCAAATAGTTAATTGAGAATTAACATTTTTTGATAATAAATAAATAGATTAAGCTTGTCTTTTTTTTAAGCTGAACTACTTTTGTGCAAATGAGCCTCTCACTTAACTGTTCCTGAACATTGGTCTCTGCCTATGGGCAGGGACAGAAAAACTAACAAAAAAGGAATGAAAGCTTTTGGTGTTTTTGTTGCTTGTGGTGTTTTATTGTTTTGTTTTGTTTTTTAACAACATTGAAAATCTAATAGACCGAATTTGCAATATTCAGGTATTTCCTCACAGAGATACATTATAAAGAGCATCTTTGGCAAAATGTTGCTTTTTGTCTTAATATTATATTTGGCATATCAAATTAAAGTTGACATTTGTTAATCTAGTTTTGGTAGTAGTATCAAAAAAAAAGGTAATAGATGGAAAGGTTGAAGTGAAACAAAAAGGGTTAAATACAGAGACCATCAGAAAACAGTATGAATGCATTATCCAACATTAGGCAAGAAAATTAATTATTTAATGTCATTGTCTATTAACCTAACAGTTAAAATAGGACCAAAATATACATAAAAATGAAATAAAACAATTAGGTAACCACTTTAAATGGTTCATTATTATTAATTCATTTAGTATTCATTGTAACTGTGCTGGTCATAATGAATTCATTTGATATTAATGGGAATGTTCAGCAGTGGTTTCATTATAATTCAGTTTTAATTCATGTGCCATTAAAGTAAAGCAATACAAAATTTTATTTATTTTTTGAATACTGTACATGATTTCTAGCTTTTAGAAACATTATGACACTGATTATATTTTTTTAAATTGTGGTGAATAGCCCAGATTTAAGACAAATTATAATGTCACTTTAAACTATACCAATAATGTTAACGTTGATAGAGGTTTGTCTAATCAAAATGCTCTATGATATTTGGAAAATACAGGGGTTAAATGGCTACTATGAACTTTGCCAGATGTCAATATTTACTGATATTTAACTATTTCATGCAACTAAAACTTTTCAACATAGTGCACTAATATGGCAGTAACAAAGATCCTAGGTTTTGTGGAAAGTTGGAGATAAATAATACATGTTGGGCATTTTATTGGAACAAATAGTGATTTTAATCATCTCTAAAAAGTATTTTATTCATATCCAAAAAGTGGAGTTGATCTTGTGATAAAAATGTAATCATTTTTAGTGAATAGTACTAGATTATTTATGAAAGATATTGAGTTTCCTATAGAGAATTTCTCTGTAGAATTAAAACCATAAGATTTTAATTAAAAACTTCAAAATGGCAGCAGAAATGTACTCAGTAGCATGTTTACTATTTCTTTCTTGGGGGCTGCCTGTAAGCCACTTTGCTAAACTATTTGAAAACTAATGACAACAGACAAACAACCAACCCAAATATACAGTCCAATTAATAGTCCCACTAAAAGAGCATTTAACCCTTTAGGCAGTTATTTAGCAAGGCATCTGAAAGTAGCTGACCTTGAAATTCCTTATTTGAAATGTTATGCTTTAATACATTGCTCACAGGCTAGGTGGCCTAGAGATATATGTGTATATAATTTGTTCTTTTATTCATTATAGTAGAAATAATTAATTGGAATAAAGTTATCTTAAATAGCAACAGAGACTGTTTTCTGTTTATCCAACCTCCACTACAAATTAAAAATTATTTAGAAGCAGCATTTATAAATTAAATCCATATTGCTACCTTCCTTGCTATTTAAAATAATTCACAAAATAAATTAATAAAAATCTCATGAAAATATTATGAATCAATAGGTATTAATTCATAATATAGAATAAATATTCTATAGAATAAAAATAGATTTATTTTACTGTCTGAAACAGTTAAAATACTGGGCAAAATATATAAAATAATAGCTTTAAATATCAGGTCACAAGAAAAATTATCTCTGAAAAATGGGAAACCAAGAAGAGTCCTATAATTGCTTAGCTTACTGTCCACGGGAAGAGTTTCGGGGCCATAGCACAGGGAGGGACAACCCAGATGGGGTCCAGCCAACTCCTTGAGTTGAAGACACAAAGTTTGGAGTTTATAGAGGTGATGGTAGCTAGAGTTCACAGGACAAAGTACTAGAAAGGAGAGAAGTACAGAGAGAGTGAGCCTCAGAAATCCACAGAAGGTCCCCATTAGCGTTTACCTGAATACTAATCAGTGTGTATGTGCAAGAAAATTGCTAAGGCTAGGAAAAGAACTGTATAATAATGAGAGAGAACAATTTTCTAGGACAGAATGCTAGGAACATTTTGTTCACACCGGCCATAGTAAGAAAGTCTTGACAGGCAACCAGGACAATGATGTCTGAAAGAAAGGAAATAAACTATTGGTGGGCATCATGTAGGTGAAGTCCTTAGGAGGCTATTGTCTCAAGAATAGGGCAAAATAAGCACTAAAGTCCGCTCTGATATGAATTAACAAAGGTTAAAAACAAGTTTCAAATGATCAAGATCAAGATATATCAAAGAAATTTAACTGCAACCAAGAAAACAATTTAGTATAATAATATGGAAATAAAAAAGTATCTAGCAGTCAAAAAAGATAGAATTCATAAAGTATGCATCAAATAAAAAATTATCACCCATGCAAACAAGCAGGAAAATATTATACATAATAAGGAGAAAAATCAATCAATAAAATCAGATCCAGAAATAACATAAATGGTAAAAATCAGTAGGCAAAGCCATTAAAACAGCTATTACATAGCTATGTTATTTACATGTTTAACAAGGTAGAGGAAAGATTGAGTATGTTAAGTAGAATTATGAGAAATTAAAAAGAAATACAAATCAAAATTCTAGAAATGAATACTATAATGCCTGAAATGAAAAAAAACAACATTGAGATTAAAAGAAAATTAGAAATTGCAAGAAAAAAACAGTGAGCTCAAAAAAATAGCAATATAAACTATTGAAAATTAAATCCCAAGAAAAAAATTCTTAGCAAAACAACCAGGGTCTTAGTGTGTTGTGGGATAATTTAAATCTGTCAAAAATGCATGGAATTGAAGTCCCAGAGGAAAGGAGAGAGGGGAAGAATACAAAAAACAGGTTTGAAGAATTTTCCAAATTAGAGGAATAGTATAAACCAACAGATACAAGAAGTTCAATGAACTCCATAAAGACATGAAGAAAACTGAACTAAGTTACATCATAATCAAATTGATTAAAACTAGTGATAAAGAGTAAATCTTAAAAGTAGATAGAGGATGCAGAATCATTATGTAAAGAGGAACAGTAGATTTTTGTCAAAAACAGTGAAAGCTAAAAGATAGTGGAAAAACATTAGAAACATTTTAAAATACTGAAACAAAACAAAAGACTGTAATCCTGAAATCTATACCCTCTAAAAATATGTTTTAGAAACAAAAGTAAAATATTCACATATATAAAATATTAACAAATTATCAAAAGTCAATTTTCACACATGAAATTCCAAAGAAAAAATTTTACCACATGGAAAACAAAACTAAACTGAAACCGAGATCTATACAAAGTAATAAAGAACACTGGAGACAGCATGTATGTGAGTAAATATAAAATATTTCATCTTATTTTTCATCTATATAAAAAAGAATTGTCTTCTCAGAGAAAAATAATTATTAACTTTGGAATTTACAACAAATGTAGAAATAAATGTATGACAATCACGGCATTTAAAATGGAAGTGGTAAATGTAAGTACACTATTGTCAGAATCTTACCTATAAAGTAGTGTAATATTACTTGAAGCTATAATGATAAGAATGTATACCCTAAAGAATCCACTTTAAAAGAAAACAGTAGCTATCAAAAGCTATGGGATTCAGCAAAACCAGTCCTAAGGGGAAAATTTGTAGCCTTAAATGTCTGCATTAAAAAGACAGAAAGATCACAAATTAACAATCCAATGATATGTCTCAAGGAACTAGAAAAAGAAGAGCAAACAAAACTCAAAGGCAGCAGAAGAAAATAAATAAATAATGTCAGACCAAAACTAAATGAAATTGAAAACAAGAAAATAATACAGAAGATCAATGAAACAAAAAGCTGGTTCTTTGAGAAGATAAACAAAATTGATAGACCGCTTGCTAGATTAACCAAGAATAGAAGGCAAAAGACCCAAATAAGATCAATCAGAAATTAAAAAGGAGGTATTGCAACTGATAACACAGACATACAAAATGTCATCTGTGAATACTATGAAAATCTCTATGCACATAAACTTAAAAACATAGAAGAAATGGACAAATTCTTGGAAACACAAAACCTGCCAAGACTCAATCCAGGAGAAACAGAACTCCTGAACAGACGAATAATGAGCAACAACATGGAAGCAGCAGTAAAAAAATCTCCCAACAACAACAAAAAGCCCTGGAATAGATGGATACACAGCCAAATTTTATCAGATATACAAAGAAGAGTTGGTACCCATATTGCAGACATTATTCCATAACACTGAGAAGAAAGGAATCCTCCCAAACTCATTCTATGAAGCCAGTATCACCTTGATATCAAAATGAAGAAAGGACACAGAAAAAAAACAAAACAAAACAACTACAGACCAATGTTCCCTATGCATACAGATTCAAATATCCTCAAAAAAATACTTCCAAAACAAATTCAACAGCACATCAATCAATAGATAAATGATTACATAAATAATCCACTATGGGATGCAAGAGTAGGTCAACATATGTAAATTGACAAATGTGATTCACAACAACAGAAATAAACACAAAGAACATATGATCATATCAATAGGTGTATAAAAAGTATTTGACAAAATTTAGCAGCATTTCATGATGCTTAACAAACTAGGCATAGAAGGAACTTTTCTCAAAATTAAAAATGCTATATATGATAAACCCACAGCCAACATCATACTGAAATGGGGAAAAGTTGAAAGCATTCCCAGTAAGAACTGGCAGGAGACAAGGATGTCCATTGTCACCGCTTGTATTCAACGTAATGCTAGAAGTCCTAGCCAGAACAATTAGGCAAGAAAAAGAAATTAAGAGTATCCACATTAGGAAAGAAGAGGTCAAACTATCACTTTTTGCTGACAGTATGACCTTATGTCTAGAAAACCCCAAAGTTTCCACCAAGAGACTCCTGGAATTGATAAATGAATTCAGCAAAGTCTCAGGTTACAAAATCAACGTACACAAATCAGTAGCATTCCTGTACACCAATAACAGTAAAGATGAAAGTCAAATCAAAGACTCAATGTCATTAATAATAGCCAAAAAGAAAATAAAATACCTAGAAACATCCTTAACCAAGGGGGTGAAAGAGTTCTACAAAGAGAACTATGAAACACTGAGGAAAGAAATTGCAGATGGTACAAATAAGGGGAAAAACTTATCATGCTCATGGATTGGTAGAATCAACTTTGTTAAAATGTCCATACTACCAAACATATTTACAGATTCAATACAATCCCCATCAAAATACTATTGTCATATATCTCAGATCTAGAAAAAATCATTCTACACTTTGTGTGGAACAAGAAAAGAGCCTGAATAGCCAAAGCAATCTTAAACAAAAAGAACAAAGCTGGAGGCATCATATTACCAGACTTAAACTATACTGCAAGGATATAGTAACCAAGACAGTGTGGTATTGGCACAAAATATAGACAAGAAATTATTATAAATAATTGAACTCTATGCTATGGTATGCTGGTAAAAATATCAATTCCACATAAACTCTAAGAAAACTAAAAAGGTGGCTAGCATTACGCTAATACCAAAACCAAGCAAAAACATCACAAAAAAGAAACCTGCAGATATATATACTTCATGAATGCAGATGTAAAACTTCTTAATGAAATTTCATCAAACAGAACATTATCTAAAAAGAATTATATTTCATGACCAAATCAAATTTGAGAAATACAAAATTGGTTAAACATTCCAAAATCAAACAAGGTAATATACTCTATTAAAAGCCTAAAAAAGGAAAAATCATATGATCTTATCAATATATGCCAAAAAACATTCAACACAATCCAAAATCCATTCCTATGAGAAACTCTTCTCTGAGCAAACAAGTACAAAGTAACATTCCTAAGCTGGGGTCATATCATGAACCTGCTTAAAACCTATCAATGCTTCCCATCTCCATCAGAATGAACTTTAAACTCCTTATTGTGGGCTTCAGGGTTGTATGAGATTCAGGCTTGTTCCTGTCTTAGACTTTATCTTTCTCTTCTCTTCTCTTTCCCCATTGCCCATACACACAGGCTTTCTTTCTCTACTATTAACATATAACTCTTTCCCATCTCATAGCCTTTACATTTTGTGTCCCTTCTGCTTGGAAAGTTCTTCACATCTTCACGTCACTAGCTCTTGGTCTTCCCTAAAGAATTCTTATGAGACCTTTCTTGAAAACCCTAACTAAAGCAGAATCTCCCACTGCAACTATCACCACTTTCTATCATATTATTGTCCTCACATATGTAATGTTTGCCTCCTTTTTTTAATAGTACCTGAAGGGCAGAGCCTCAATCTCTCATGTCCAGCAGTGTATTCTCAGCGTCTACAACAGTGACTGGTGATTGATAAGCCCTCATTAAAATGTATTCACTGAGTGATCAAGTCAGTCACTCAGAAAAATCCAAGAACTGTATGAGACATGAAGTTATGTTCTCAGTAAACAACAGGCAGAGAGAAGAAAAGGAAGCTTCAAGTCACAAGGCCCTTTATTATTAAAAAAAAAGCACAGTAAATTTATAAAGTTATTAACATATAAGGGGCTTATTCTCTCATGATTGCCCTCTTCCTTCTTGATAGATTGTAAGTCTGTGCTTGTGAAGTCATGATTCTCTGTGAGAAGATGAATTATATGCATGACTATTTTACTATTGGTCACTATCACATCCTCTATCAACTTGAGAGGAAATATAGTAGAGACAAAATAAAGTATTTTGAATCTTTTCATGAGAGTGTCTTGTTTTCTGACTCCATGGACAGTATTCTGTGATGAATTAACCTGTATGAGATCAGTATTGGCCCCTGTTATTGATGTTCATTCAGGACCTGCACCTTAATACCACCTCGAGAGTAAGGGTCAGTGGGAACGTGCTCCAGAAAAATCAAATAAAATAGATTTGTATCTTCGATCCTCCTTCTTCTCACATATTTTAATGACTTCATATCTTATGCACACAGAAGGGTCATTAATTAAGTGAAGCTGTTACTTTATAATTTGAAAATTAAAGAAGCCAAAAACATCATTTATGTGAGATGTCTTTGTGCTCAGTTTACATAAGTAACAAAGTACACTGGCATGAAGGTGAGTTATCCTCTCACCTCTCCCTCCCAACACTTTGGCAACTAGTGAAATGAGGTCATAAGTGAGTTAGAAAACAGCCAAATCTCCAATTCAGGACACTGAAATATAATCTCACATATAGGTCTGCAATATAATGGTAATTTATTAAGAGAAAATCTAAATAATTGCATTGTGTCTTCTCCTAGGGGAATAGTATTTCAAAAGGATGAATTATCAGCCTGGAGTAGCATTTCCCAATGTGCAAGTATTAATAATAATAGGTATGACTACGGTATGGAGTTCAAAGCCCAAAATAAACTGCTTTAACGTTACTATAGCACATGGTTTCTTAACTTCAACACTATTGACTAAAATGTCCCCTCCACAGAGAATGCCTTTCTGATGACCCTGTGTAAATTAGACCCTATTCCTTCGCTCTCTATCACTTTACACTGCTCTGTTTTCTTCCTCATTGCAGTAATCACTACCTACCATTATATCATATAAGTCTTTGCTTTTTTATTGTCCATCTCCCCCACTAAAAGGCAAATCACTTTTAGAAGGTGATTGATTTATTCACAACTTGATTCTCAGTACCAAGAATAATGTCCATAGAATAGTAGATTCTGAATATATATTTGTTGAGCAGATGCATAAATTAATTTTATATGAGTGGGACTCAAGTTTCTACTGCAATAGAAAACAATGTGAAACCATGTGGTCATGGTTTTACTGTCAGAAAATAGGAGTGTCCTTAAAGTTAAATGGCTCTGTTCTCTAAGTACTATTGGTAAGAATGATTCAAGGTCAATTACTTCAAATCCAAACTGATATTTTTGGTAGAAGTACTCGGCCATAATGTTTAAAAGATTATTAAAGAAATCAACTAAGTGGTGCACGCCTGTAGACCCAGCTACTTGGGAGGAGGCTGAGGCAGGAAGATTACTTGAGTTGAGTTTGAGGTTGTAGTGAACTTAATGATGCCCAGTTGACAGAGCAAGATCCTGTCTCAAAAAAGAAAAAAGAAAAAAAAAAAAGAAATCAACTAAATCAGTTACTTAGCAAAACATTTTGCAATCTGTTTTGAGGAGATCCACACAAAATTACATGTTTGAATGGAGACATCTTACATATACTGTACAAAGATTATTTTTTAAAGACCGAAGTAGAGCCCCCAAATTATTGGTTTTCTAGGCTAAAAGCAATAGAGTAAGTTTCTGTTTTATAGACCCAATCTGCCAATTAAATGGGGCAATTTCTGTGGAGATATTAGAACTTGATATTACTTTTCCCTTGGGACATGTCCAAGTGAAAGTGGATGACTTTTCAGATGTCCATGTATCCAGTTCTGGGAATTGCCAATCAAGCAGGCTCCACTTTCTCATTTCCCTTTCCCTTTTTAAATAATCTTTGCATCTATTTATAACAGAAGATGCCTCTCCCTCATCTTAATCTAGTGAAATATGATGAAAAAACTCTTGGGGCACCTTCAAAGGAATAATTGTTAGGTGAAGAAATCAAATAACTAATAACTTCAGCAACTGAGTATCACATCCTTTTGTTATTTCTTGGTTTCCAATTATTTGCTTACAAAAAAAGAAACAAAGAAACAAAAAACAACCAAAGTGGAGTTGCACTTATACATGACCTAAATTACTTTTTGGTAAATAATTGCTATGGGAGTTTTTATATATAATCTTATAGAAAATTTTAAAAATCAATCCCAGTGCTATAAAAAAACTACCAATCATATGTATTTATTGTGCATATAAATTTTATCAGGGTTTACATTTAGAAAAAGCATACAATTCTTATTGAACCCTGTTAATTCAAGTATGAAACAAACATAGATAATTGTATGAAATAAATGAGAAAATGTCCTTACCATTTCTTAACAACTGCATTTATCTAAATTTTTATTCATAATAATTATCAAAATGCTATAAATATAAATGTTTTGATCAATTATGTAGTAGCAATAATTATAATGACAACTCAACCTAGAAGAAAACATTATTTTTCGAAATTTTGTAATGAGAGAAAATTAAAATGAATAACATGGGCATTTTTTTCAGAGAAGTATGATAAAGTGATCAATAAGGCTTTCAAGCATAAAATATACACTATTTTAGGATAAAATTTTGTGAGAAGAGTGAAATAAAAATACAAGTTCTAGGAGAACAAGAAATGATGTAACAGTTCCAACTGTTAATGAAGAGTTGTCTTCATATTTTTAAATAGACAATATTGAGTATCAAACTGCTATAATATTTACATTCCACATAATACATTTAAAGGAGGGACATAGCAGCTTCTTTTAAAATGTCAATATTTGAAATTTTCTGGAAATTATATCCTTTGTAACTATTTAAATTTATCATGAACATTTTTATGTGTCAACTTAAAAATGTGCAAGTTAATATATGTTATTTTGAAATTTCTCTGGGAATATGAGCAAAGTAGCTGGAAGGGACTGTGTAAGATTATATTTTGGACCTATAATTGTGATATCTATGAATAAACATTTTTTAGAACTCCCTGTGAAACTGAATATTTCATTTATTCTAAAGATATTATTAATGTAGTTTACTTCATCATACAAGACATATTTCTGTTGGAATGCTTTTCAGTGTAAGTATCAAGAATAGCTAGACATTTTCTGAAGTACTGTTTTTGCTACCTAGAAAAGTATTTCACTTGAAGTTTGCATAGTGTGCTTATAAATGAGATGTTACTAACATTTTCTTTTGTGTTGATATGTGCACTTTGTAAGCCATGTCTTCTTGAAGCCACTTGGATGTGAGGGAAAAGTGATTATATATTTAGTCATTTCAATATAAAGATAACGTGATTTGAGAATACAACCATTTTAGAATGTTAGTGTAAACTCTCTATTCCAGGGTGATGTAATGGAGATGGCAGAACAGAAAGATTCAGACCTTACTTCCTCCCACACAAACACATGCAATGAAAAGACACAGAATAATTCCCTTTGTGAGAAATCCAAAGGCTTCTGCTTGCCAGGCAAAGACAAAGTCAACCTCATTGAAGTTGGTAGAAATATCCATAGCACCCTTTCATCTTAGTTCCTCCCCCCAGAGCAGCTCTACATGATTGGGAGTAAACTCCCAGCTCTTGGCCTCTTCTTAGAGCAGGAAAAAGAAGACGGGACCATCTGTCCAATGTTATGACTTTGGAAGGAGGACTTGCCAAGAATATGCCTCTGTCTCACTTGTCTCCTAGTGACCCAGCATACTCTAGATGCCTGGAGCCTGTTCAAAACAAAAGGAGCTAGGTAGCACGGTTCTGCTTAAGAGGACCCATAGTACAGCAGCCAGGGGCAAATACAGCTTGGCAGCCTTTCCCTCAGGGTGAAAGAGTGAATTGTGTATCCAATGTTCTCACTTTTCAAGGGGATGCTAAGAGACAGGTTTCTGTCTCATTTCTCTCAGAGCATGGGTGAAATCTGGCATATTCTAGATGTTTGGGAGCTTCTGAGAATAAAAAAGAATTGAGTGGCATGCTGCTACTTTAGAGGACCACCAGTACAGTAGAAAAACATTAAAGGGAATGAGATATTATGAGTGTCTAGAGAAACAGAACACAATACAATAAAGCAAAAAATAACAGCAAGTCCTTCCACTTAGAAATATACATGCACAAGTCCAGAGAAAATATATTCATAGAAAAGGTTTGAGAGGACACCAAAATCTTTAGCCAAGATGATTGGTGAAGTTCTTGTGCTGTAAAAATCTAGTCCATAAGACTGGGAGAGATGGCTATTTTTTTTTTCAGATTTGTTGATACTAAGACAAAGTTACAAAGAACATGAAGAAACAGTAAAAAATGTTTCAGTCAAAGGAACAAAATAATATCAAAAATGACCCTAAGGAAATGGAATTGTATAGATTACCTGACAAAAAATGCAAAATCACCATCATAAAGATGCATAACAAGTTTAGAAAAAAATGATACATGAACAACAAATAGAATATATAAAAAAGAATCAAACAGAAATTTTGAAACTAAAAAATAAAATAACTGAACTGAAAAACTCACTGGAGTTGTTCAACAGTAATCTTGATCAAACAGAAGAAATAATCAGCAAATCTCAATACATTTCATTTGAAATCATACAGAGAAGAAAAAAATTAAAAAGAGTGAAGAAAGCCTAAAGGACTTATAAGACTTCATCAAGCTAAACTAATACGTGCATGATAAGAGTAACAGAAAGAGAACAGAGACAGAAAGGGGCAGAAAGCTTATTTCAAGAAATAATGGCTAAAATCTTCCCAAATCTGGGGCAGGAAATGTAAATCTGGATTCAAGAAGCTCAATGATCCTAAATAAAATAAACTCAAAGAATTCTACACCGTGACAGATAATAATCAATTTGTCAAAAGTGAAAGAGAATTTTGGAGGCAGCAAGAGTGAAGTGACTCATCACATACAAGGGAGCTTTTATAAGACTATAAGTGGATTTCTCAGCAGAAGTATTTCAGGGATTGTGATGATCTGTTTGAAGTGCTAAAAGAAAAAAAAAAAACTACCAACAAATAATACTATCTACATCAAAACTATTTTTGTAAATGATAAAGAGAAAATATTTTTCCATAAAAACAAAAGCTAAGGGAATTTACCACTAGACCTACATTATAAGATATGCCAAAGAGAGTCATTCAAGTTAAATGAAAAATTGCCAAACATCAACTCACTGGTAAAGATTACATATATGTACAAACAAATACAGAATGATGCAATACTGAAATGGCAGTGCATAAATCACTTTTAATTCTGATATAAAAGTTAAAAGAAAAAGTATAAAAATAAGTATAGCTATAAAAATATATTAATAAATACACAATATAAGAAGATGCAATTGTGATATCAATAACATACAGTATGAGGGTGAAGAAAAAGTGAAAGTATAGATTTTTGTAAGCAATTGAAGTTAAATTTTTATCAGCTTAAAATATATTGTAATAACTATAAAATGTTTTACATAAGGCCCATGGTAAGCACAAAGAAAATATCTATAGGCAATATCTAAACATGAAAAAGAAATCAAAGTATATCGCGATTTAAAAAAAAATGAAACACAAAAGATAGTAGGAGAGAAAAAAAGGCAAATGAACTACAAGACAGACTGAAAAAATATTAACAAAATGGCAATAGTAAGTCCTTTTCTATAAATAATTACTTTCTATGGAAACATGGATTAAACTTCTCAACCAAAAGACATAGAGTGGCTAAATGGGTTTTTTTTTTAAAGAACCAACTCTATGCTATCTATAGGAGACTCCCTTTAGCTTAAGGATACACACAGGTGGAAAGTGAAACAATAGAGAAAAGATATTCCATGCAAATGGTAACAAAAAGAAAGCAGAAGTGGCCATATTTACATTATACAAAATAGACTTAATGTCAAAAACTTAAATGAAAAACAAAGAAGGACATTTTATAATAATTAAGGGGTCAATTCACCAGGATGATATGACAATTATAAATATATATGTGCACAGCATAAGAGGACTTGAATATATGAAACAAACACTGAAATGAAGGAAAAAATAGACAGGGACACAATAATAGTAGGAGATTTCTATACCCCACTTTCAATAATGGATAAAATATCCAAACATAAGATCAATAAGGAAATAGAGAACTTGAACATTATAAAACAAATGTACCTAATAGGCATATACAGAACATTCTACCCAACAGCAGTGGAATACATATTCTTCTCAAGCATATACAGAACATTATGCGGAATAGATATGTTAAGTCACAACAAGTCTTAGCAAAGTGAAGAAGATTGAAATCATACCAAGTATCCTTTCCAAATATAATGAAATCACACTAGAAATCAATAGCAGGTAGAAAACTGTAAAATTCACAAATATGTAGACATTAAGCAACATATTCTTGAACAACAAATGGGTCAAAGAAAAAATCAAAGGGGAAGTTAGAAAACATACTGAGACAAATGGAAATGAAAACACATTGTATCAAAACATACGCAATTCAGTACAAGCAGTACTAAGGGAGAAGTTCAGAGTGACTAAATGCCTACATTTAGATAACAGAAAAGTCTCAAGAAAACAACTTAACTCTATACCTCAAGGAATTAGAGAAAGAAGAAGAAACTAACACCAATGTTAGCAGAAGAAAGGAAATGATAAAGGTTATAGCAGAAATGAAATACAAAATAGAAACACAATGGAAAAATATCACTAAAACTAAGAGTTGGTTTTTTGAAAGGATCAAAAAAAATTGCAAATCATTAGCTAAACTATTTAGAAAAAAAGAAATAATTCAAATAAATAAAATAAAAAAAGAGGAGACACTATAAATTATGTCACAGAAATAAAAAGAATAAGAGTCTACTATGAACAATTACATACTAACAAATTGGATAATCTAGAGGAAATGGAAAAATTCCTAGAAACATACAACCTATCAAGACAAGATGAACAAGTAGAAAGTATGAAGAAAAAAAACCATGAACAGATTGAATAAATAATTAAAAGCCTCTTCAAGAAAACTCAAGGACCAGATGTCTTCTTTAGTGAATTCTACCAAATATTTAAAGAAGAATTAACAACAATCATTCTCAATCTTTAAAAAAAAATTGAAAAGGAGAAAACATTTAAATACTGATTTTATTAGGCTGTCTTCACCTAATACCAAAGCCAGACAAAGACACCACAAGAAAAACAAAACAAAACAAAACAAAAATTCAGGCCAATATCCCTGATGTATATAGGTATGAAGAAAGTCCTCATAAAACATTGTCAAACTGAATCCAACAGCACATTAAAAGGATAATACACCATGGCTGAGTGGTATTTATCCCTGGTATGCAAGGGTGATTCAAAATAACAAAATCAATTAACGTGATACACTGCGTTAACAGAGTAGATAAAAATTACACAATTATCTCCTTAGATGCAAAGAACATGTTTGACAAATTTCAACACCTTTTAGTGATTAAAATGCTCAACAAAGTAGTAGTAGAACAAAATACAACATTATAAAAACCATAGATGAAAAGCCCTCAGTTATCATATTCAATGGTGAAAAACTGAAAACTTTTCCTCCAAGATCAGAAACAAGGTAAAGATGTCCACTTTCACCATTTCTATTTGATATAACACTACAAGTTTTAGTCAGAGTATTTAGGCAAGAAAAAGAAATAAAAGACACCCAAATTGTAAAACAAGAAACAAAATATTTGTTTGTAGATGACCTGATCTTTTATGAAGAAAATGCTAAAGACAACAAAAGAAACAACCCTGTTAGAACCAATAAACAAATTCAATAAAGTCGTAGGATTCAAAATCAACATACAAAAATCATTTATATTTTTATACAATAAAAAAATGAACAAAACAGGGATGAATTTATCTTTCATTAATAAAGAAGTGAAAAGCAAAACTAGTTGTACTGGTTAATCATACAATATAATGTTGCTATGAATAAATTAATTTAGAAGGATTTTTAAAATAAGGTACTATTACATGCTCATATTCAAACATGCTATATAATTCACAAGACGACTACAGACTTTAGAACATATAAAACTGCATTAAAGTCATTTTTCTCAGAAATATTTATTAAAAACCACATGCTCTAATCACAAGGTAATAAAAATAATTATGCTAATGTTTCTTATTAAAATGGTCAACAGATAGGACAGATATTATATTTTTTCATTATCCCCCTCTCCATTTCCAACACTGTACTATTAAAATGTTTTTATTCATCAGAGAAAGAGTTCCATCAGTAGAGAATGCTCACCTAACAAATGTTAATAAATGCAGAGTAAGAGGAAGGGATGATATGGAGGATAGATTTTTTTTAATGTATCCCTCTTGTGATTTGTTCTGATATATGTACCATCTATCCAAAATTCCCTGAAAGGCCCATCAACCTGCTTTGACTCTTATGGCTTGTGAAGTACTGCTCACATAAAACACTCATCACCTTTTTCTTCTCCCCTGCTCTTGGATAATTTCCCTCCACTTTCACTGCCTTGGAATTGTACTTCCCCCCAAAAAGCATCAGCACTTCAATTTTATTTCATGCTAATTTTCTAGGGGAAAAAACTAACTCAATTGGTGCCAGAATTGCATAACTCTTTTTGATAATGCTAGAGGCCTTGGGGGGAAAAAAGAAGTAGACTATAAATTCTTACCTTAACACATGATCTGAAAAGCAAAGGGCTTCAATAGAAATTTTAAATAGACTCTTATCTCACAGCTGCAGGGAAGAATATATTGAAAATCAGGCCCAAAATCTGGTTTTGAGTGTGGATAAATTGCATAAAATACTAAATGCTCACCCTAAGACATTACTGTATCAAAGTCAGGGTCTTGCTAGAAAATAGGGAAACATGAAACTAGTTATGAGGACATTTAGTGGCTATGGTAAACTGACATCATTTCTGCCTTCATGTTAGGTAGAATTCAGCAGTGAAAAAAATTAATAATTAAGATGTTAATATCAACTCCAGAGCAAGCACTAAGAAAATAGCTCAAAAATTGTGGTAGAAATGAAGTTAATATGGTACATTAGGAAAGAGCTCTCTAACATAAGATAGTAATGGAGGAATGAGACAAAAAGGCATAAACATATAGAAAACAAATAGCAAAACTGCAAACATAAATTCTACTTCCTCAGTAATTTCATTAAACTTATTTATTGATTTTTAATTGAAAAATTAAAAATTGTATATATTTATCATGTACATGTTCTTTTAAAATATATATACATTGTGGAAGAGCTTAATTGAGCTCACTAACATGTATTACCTCACACACTTTTATCCATTAAATTTAAATTGAAACACCACTCAAACGTAGTGATTAGCAGAATGGATTTTTTAAAATGATCTAAATATATGCTGTCTATAAAAGACACACCTTAGGATCACAGACACAAATATTTTGAAAGCAAAAGGATGAAAAATTTTACCTTGCAAACTAACAAAAGAGACCTGTAGTGGTTACAATAGTATCATACAAAATGGATTTGAGGCAAAAAAAATGATATTAGAGATAAAGAAGCACATTTTGTAGTGATAAGCAGATCAATTCATCAGGAAGACACAATAATTATAGATACATATATACACCCAACAAAAGGGAATTGAAGAGAGAAATAGACAATAAATAGTTGGAGATTACAATACCTCACTTCTAAGAGTAGAGAGAACAACTTGGTAGAGAAGATCAACATGGAAATAGAAGATGAGAATGACATAATAAACCAACTAGAACTGACAGTTAACTATAGACTATTCCTCTTATGAACAGTGGAAAGCACAGTCCAACCAAATATTCATGTATCATTCTCAAGGACAGGACATAGCTTAGACCATGAAAACAAATTTTAAAATATTGAAATCATATAAAGTATGTTTCTGATGAAATGGTATGTAATTAGAAATTAATAACAGAAGAAAATTTAAGAAATATACACTATATGGAAATTAAGTGATAGACTCCTAAATAATCAATGGATCAATGAAATAATCATAAGGAAAATTAGAAAACATATGAAATGACTGAAATTGTCTACATAAAAAAGACAAAACTTATGGTATGTAGGTAAAATAGAGCTTAGAAGGAAACTTATATCTGTAGACACATATTTAAAAAGGAAAAAGAGCCCAAATCATTAATATACACTTCCATCCTAAGAAACTAGTAAAAGAAGAGCAAACTAAACCAACAGAAAGAAAAAAAAATCTTTTAAAGCAGAAAATAATTACATAGAGAAAAGAAAAACAATACAGAAAATCAACAAAACCAAAAGTCAACTCTTTGAAAATATTAACAAAATCAGCAAATGTTTAGATAGACTGAAAAAAAGAAAGAATTCAAATTATTAAAATCAGGAAAGAAAGAGGGAGCATAATTAGCAATTGCAATAATAAAAAGGGCTATAAGGAAATACTATGAAGAGTTATATGCCAGCAAATTAAAAAGCCTAAATCAAATGAACAAAAATCCTAGAGACACAGTTTACTGAAATTGATTCATGAATAAATAGAAAATTAGAATAGATCTATAACAAGCAAAGAGTAAAGAGATTCTGTTTGTAATCAAAAACATTTCTGACAAAAATTTAAAAAAACAGGGACAGATGGCTTTACTGGTGAATTAGTTTAATATTTAAATATGAATAAATACTAATCCTTTACAAACTCTTTCAAAAAGTAGAAGAGAAGATAATACTTCACAACTGATTCTATGCAGCCACTATTAACCAGATACCAAAGCCTGACCAAGACAGCAAAGGAAAAAAAAGACAACAGACAAATGCATATAGATACAAAAATTCTGAACAAAGCAAACTGAATGCCAGCAACATATAAAAAAGGATTATACATCATGACAAAGTGAGGTTTATCCCAATAATTCAAGTTTGGTTCAACATACAAAATTCAACAATGTAATATACCACATTAGTATTAATAGAACAAAGAACACACTCCACATAATCATCTGAATAGATACAAGAAAAAACATTTGACACACTCCAGTATCCTTTCATAATAAAAACACTCGCCAAGCTAGGAAGAGCAAAAATTTCTCCAACCTAATAAAGAACATCTATAAAAAAAAATCACAACTATCATTATACTAAATGGTAAAATACTAAAGGCTTTTGTTCTGAAATCAAGAACAACACAAATATTTTTGTTCTCACTACTTTATTTAACATCATATTGGAGGTTCTAGTCTGGGAAATTTGACAAAGTAAACAAATAAAAGCCAACTATGCTAGAAAGAAAGAAATATTTTTATCTCCACTTACAGATGTTATAATCTTGTATATAAGAAAATCTCAAGTAATGCTCAAAAAACTTAAAGCTAATAAGTTCTGCAAGGTTTTAGGATACAAGATCATTATGCAAAAATATATTTGTATACACCAGCAATGAACAATACAAAAATTACATTAACAAAACAGTTCCATTTCTAATAATATCAAAAATAAAATGCTTATGTGTAAATTTGATAAAGGAAGTGCAATACTTGCATTCTGAGAACTGTAAAATATCATTGAAAAAAATTAAAGAAGACATAAATAAATAAAAAGACATCTCATTCCTACGTTCACGGATTGGAAGACTTATAAAGTCGACAATACTCCAAAAATTCATCTATGTATTTAACAAAATCTTGGAAATCCCAAATGCATTTTTATTTGTGTAGAAATCAACATATTGTTGCCAAAATTCAAATGGAAATGAAAGGGATCCAGAACAACCAAAGCAATCTTGAAAAATACTCAAAGTTTGAAGACTCCTACTTCCAAATTCAAAACTTACTATAAAACAACTGTTATCAAGATTGCATAGTGACCAATATATAGATCAATACAATAGAAATGAGAATATAGTAATAAACCCATACATTTATGGTCAATTAAATTTTAACAAGGGTGCCAAGACAGTTTAATGAGAAAGAATAGTTTTCTTGACATATGGTATTGAAGACAATAGGATATCTACATGCAAAAGAAGGAACTTGTAATCCTTCCTCACATCATATATAAAAATGAACTCAAAATAGTTCAAAGAACTAAACGTTAGTATTGAAACTATAAAACTCTTAGAAGAAAACATCAGTGTAAACCTTCATGACACTGGATCCAGAAATGGGTTGTTAGAGATGACGCCAAAAGCAGAAGAAACAAACAAACAAACAAAATACATTGAATTTTATCAAATTTTAAAACACTTGTACCTCACAGTACAATATTAAGATAGTGAAAGCTGGGCACAGTGGCACATGCCTACAGTCCTAGCTACTTGGGAGGCTGAGGTGGGAGGATCACTTGAGCCCATTAAGCCCGGAAGTTTGAGGTTACAATGAACTATGATTGCCCCACTCCACTCCAGCCTGGGTGGGCCTGTCTCAAAAAAAAAAAAATTAAAAAAAAATATATATATACAGTGAAAAGACGACCCACAAAATCAGAAAAAGGGACAAAATGTTTGTAAGTCACATATCTCCTAAGGGGCCAGTATCCAGAATAGATAAAGAACTATTAGCTAGAACTGAACAATAAAAAAAGTTAAATAACTATTAAAAATGGGCAGAAGATTTAAATAGAAATTTTTCTAAAGAAGATGTACAAAGGGACAATATATTTCACATCATTAGTCATTAGGAAAATGCAAATTAAAGCCATAATGAGATAACCACTTCATATATACTAGGAGGTTTATAATCAAAAGGACAGACAATAATAAGTGTTAGCAAAAATTTGCAGAAATATGAGCCCTCATACCTTGCTGGTCAGAATGTAAAATAGTGCAGCCACTTTGAAAAACAGTTTGGCAGTTCCTCAAAATGTAAAGTTACCATATGACCCAAGAATTATACATCTACGCATATATCCAAAAGAATTGAAAACACATGTCCTCACACAAACTTGTTTGAATGTTCATAGTAGCACTATTCATAAAACCCCCAAAGTAGGGAAACAACCCAAATATCCATAAGCTGAGAAGGGATAAATAAAAGGTGGCATATCCATACACTAGAATATTATTCAGTCAAAAGGTAAAAAAAAAGGAATAAAGTACTGATTCATGCTACAACATGGATAAACTTTTAAAATATTATGCTAAGTGAAAAAGCCAGACACAAAAAGTTACCTATTCCATGATTTTTTAAATATGAATTGTTCACAAAAGGCAAACAGATACAGAAAGTAGATTATTGGTTCTAAGGGCTAGAAGGGATGGGAATGACTGCTAATCAGTACAAGATTTCTTTATGAGGTGGTAAAAATATCCTGGAATTTGATGGTTGTGACAACTATATCACTCTGTGAACATACTAAACCAAACACTGAATTCCATACTTTAAAATGGTGACTATTTTAGTATGTAAATTACATCTCAAATTAAAAATGAACAAACAAACAAACAAAACCAATACTGCAGCCATTGGAGCCATTTTTAAAGACTTCAAGAATGATGCCTTGGGGATTTTGGAGAGAATGTACCTAACCACCCAATTACTGAAGCTCTGGACCATTTTGAAGTTAACTCAACAGGGTAAGTAAATAATGTCCAACTGGAGGAAAATCTATAAATTAAAATCAATCATTTCTCTTTGCTAAACTACCTGAGTCACTCTTGAATGAGAAAGGATTAGATCCTCTTCCACTAATCCATATAGCTGTGTTTGGTGTTGATATATGTAAACATTTAATAAAACAAAATAACCATATATCAAATGCTGAGCAACAAGAGATGGATACGATTACCTCATAGCCTGTAAGTTAAGGCAGATCTTGTTTAAAACATGAGCATTCTATTCTATTCCTTTGCACACTTATTTCTGTGTTTAATGCCACCCCTCTCCAACTTACAGCAAAGACAGTCACCAAGGAAGTGGAGTTGAAATCGGTATGCACTTAGGATTGAGGAGTTTCAGTAACAGAATCTATCTCACATACCCAGAATGAAAGATAAATGGATAATCAAAGGAATCTGGTGATAACCAGTTTTTAGATGTCTTGTGATGGCTATGCTGATGTGGATAGAGCCTGACATAGTTAGGGAAAAGACTTACCATGAATTCTGGGGATGTGAAGCAAAATTCCAGTCTTTAGGAGCACTTGAAAGCTGACATGTACAAAATGATCTCCAAAATAAATGAAGTCCTAGGCCAGGAAGCAAGACAATGACTCAGAGACGGGAAGTCAGGAGGGTGACACAGCTACTTGAATCTGATGCAAGGTCAAAATGAGGCCAGTACTAAATCTGATTCTCCTAAGTTACTAGTGTCAAGCCACATGAGGAATTATATCTTATTCACTCCTTGTCATTTCTGCATCAAGTGAGAGGCTTGGCACATAGCGGGCACTCAATAAATATTTATTGAATAAATGAAAGAATGAATGAAATGACCTCAGCTGTGATAGTTAGAGGGACACAGGGGCAAAAAGCTAAGTCAACCATGATACTTGACTATCTTTGTGCATCCAGGCCTTTTAATGACATTAATAGCTTTCATGAGGTCAATAAACATAGTGTGTAAAATTATTCCTTAATTTCTGCAATTTACTACCAAGAATCAAGTCATTCAATTACCCTTCAATGTGGCCTCGAGCTTCACTGTAATTCTAGAAGTATAGTTAACAAGGAACTTCCAAAGCTAATGCAAGCAATCTAGCTAGGATTCCTTCTTCAGTAGAGTATTCTAAATACTGTTTAATGCATAGGCTATTAAAAGACTGGCATCAGAAAAGCATTTGATTTGCAACACTGAAATTCATCCCATTGTGTTATATCAAATTTCTTACATTTTCAAAATCATAGCAATTGTCAATTGCCACATATTAACTTCGGTGTTTATTGAAGTACTTTATTATATTGATGATGTCATCTATACTCTGAAATCATAAGATCCATAGATGCTTCCTTAGTTATGGCAGCTATCTAGAAACGATAAGATGATCTGTGTAGTCTTGGACTACAGTTTGCAGTTAATTTAGGTTTTATTATCACAACACAAGCATGTGTGTTTCCGTTTGAATCACAAGGGTCCAGGACATTCCTGGTAAGGCACTCCTTGATATTCTGATCCAATTTGTTTGCTTAATCGGTTATACTGACATGAGAAAATCCACTGTAGTTATGGCTTCTGAGCAAATGACATCCTGGTGTCTATGTGCTATGTAATACCCATAATAAACAGGAGATAATAAAGTTGTGATTACTATCCTTCTCGGTAAGAATTTATCCTCTAATAAAATGTTTAAAGACCAGGAAATTAAATAATTCTCTTTGATATATTAGAAGTATTCCTACATTAAAAATTACCATGTATTCACGTATTCATTCAACAAATTTGTGCTAATTGTTTACTAAGTGGTAGGCACTTAGAGGCAGGCATACACCGCAGAGGAGAAACAGTGAACATATTATCCAGAATGATATATTTTCAATAATGTTTAAAATCTGTTGAACATCATGGATATTAGGAACATGATGAAAAAAGATTTTGGAAGAAACATTGTATAAGAAAAACTCAGACTTTATTGTGTTTTATAGCAGTGATATTTTATATAATCAAAGTTTTTTAATACTTTCTTTTTTAATGTTTTATTCCCTGATCAACCAACAGTGCTTCTCTCCTAGTCCTCTCCTAGGCTTGATTCTCTTTGTATTAGAATCTGGGTGATAGCTTTCAAGAGGTTTTCCTAAATCCCTTCTCAAAAGTAAGGACAATAAATACTGGAATAACTTTTTATGACATGGCATGCAGACTGAGGTATAGTCATAGTATCATCTGTTACCAAGGCTTTAATCAAGTTTTCTTTCTACATTATCTGTCCATTAACAAATTCAGAATCCCTCAGAACAGAAATCATTCAAATAACTCAAAGGCAGTTTATGAGTAGGTGTATTTTATATAATAAATGTACAGTGCCATGAATATAGTACAAACCAATAAAAATTTTGAATAAACAAATAGTTTACCACTTAAAGGAAGCTTTCAGTGAATCCTCTTGCAAAGATAAAAATCGCTGACATTTAATCATATGTGTAAATATGGATTTTCTTATATTAGGTTTGCTTAATATGATTTGTTTTCACAACTCACAAGTTCTCCAAACTTTTGAATCTGTATTTCCTGTTACTTTTGTAGAACAAAGCAGCAAGATACATGTGAAAGAGCAGTGGGTCAAGAGTCAGCACTGTAGATTTATGTGAATTTGAGCAAACGTCTTTTATTTCTCTGGGCCTAGTTCAAATGAATTGTATTACATGAATGTTTAATCCCTTCCAATTCTAAAATTTGATGATATGTCATGATGCAATGGTTACTTCCTTTATGGTAGAAGCTTTTATTCAGTACCTACGGCACAAAAATAGAATTGACTAAAAGTAATCATCTGGTGCTTTTCTTCTTGATGTGATGTAACATATTCTTAGGACACATTTTTAGTCTTTGTCATATGCATAATTTTAAATAGAGTTTTTCTGACTATTCAGATATTCAGAGGCCTTCAATTATTTGAGGGCTGTATGGTTCTACCTGGACTGCAAGTGAGTGGCCAATATTCTGGTCTGCTCTTTTGAGGATTTTACAATGAAACTAAGCTTATTTTACCTTATATCATTAAAATGGATTGTAAGACCAAAGTTTAACTTCAAAGGTGACTATATTCTCTTTTAAACAGGAAGCAATATTTTATTCTAATTGTTGGGACACTCATCATGTTTTCTATTCCCATTGATTTTTAGTTCATTACCATTGAATAATCTTTCCAATAATGATCCAACAGAAGATGAAGGCCAAACATAAAGTCTGAAAGTTGATAGGGGCACTGGGGTCATAATAGCACTCACTCAGATGTACAATTATAGTCACCGACAATTTTAAGAATATTTATATGAGAGAGTTTCTCAAGACTTCCTAGCAGACCGATTATGTGAGAAGCTATTGCAAAAAGCAATTCAGCAAGGCTCAGGATGATTGCCTGATTCATATCAATGGGAACTAGAATCATATTAGAGGACATAGTGCTAGAATCATGTTACTGAAAGAAATCCTATAGTCTTTTCCCCCTACTCCAAATATGGCCATGATTTACCATTTATCACAAATTAGTATCATTTTTCTCCAAAATAGTTAAGCATTTAAAATTTGATAATTGAATTATTTGACAGTGTTTACATTTCTGTCTTTTCCACAGTGTATGAAAGTGCTTGCTGCACCCATAAATCCCACCATACTCTGTTTAAAAATTTCTACTGTTTCCATGTCCCTCACAAATACCTAATTATCCTACTCCTCTGCTCTCACTTTCAAATAAAATTGTACGCTCTTCTTCTTCTCCCTCTTTCTTCCTACTGAGAAGTAAAACTACCTCACTGCCCTCGTGTAGTACCTCACTGCCCTCGTATAGTACCTCTCTGCTTCTTCAAAATGTAAACCTCTCAATCCAGAGAAGGAATTGTCTATCTTAGCATCCCAAGCTTAGCTCAACAGCTGGCACCTGGCAGGCACTCAACCAATGTTTGTGAATATCTTTATTCTATAAATGGGAAAACTGAGGCCCAAAGAGAAGTCAAGTGGCTTGTCTAAAGCCACTCAGCTTATTTGCTGGCAGAACTGTGAGTGCCCACTCTAGCAAGTCTATCAATCTTTCCATAGAACCACATCACATAAGGCAAAGCAGTTGGTCTGCATACATCCCAGTTGTTTCAATTATTTGTCTTCTATCTGCTCTAAACAATATTCTGAACATACTCGCTCACTGAACTCCCGAAAACCCAAACTTGTACTCATCTTTGAATGTACCACTTTGCCCCTACTCCATGCTCTGCTTATTTGGCACATTTTGGAATCTTGCCTATGCTCTCAGAGCTAAGGAATCTCCTCCTTCTAATTGCCTGAGTGTGTCTGCATGATGATCATTAGCCACATAATCCCAAAGCAGCCAGAAAGCAAAATTTCACTTACCACGTATTTTATCTTTATTGATACACAGTGTGATTATACCTCTGAAGAGTTAATGCTCCAGAAATATTAGGTATGTTCATATGAGATCCATGGGCCATTTCAGATGATAAAAAAAGTACCACTTTATGGAATTCGAGCCAGTCCATTAACTTTGCATTGCATAAAACTATCAGGTTAGGATTTTTAATTGAACGGGCTTGAACTTTCTTAGTGGCTATTTCTTCCTTTCTATATTAAAATCTCACCCTTACTGCCGCTGGGTATACAAACAAGCATATACATATACAAACACTCCACTTAATTAAAACCAGAAAGCCCATTCACGTAATTAGTTAGTGTGAATAAAGCACCCTTTGGAAAAGATGCTACCAACTTTTTGCCACTTTAGAAAGCAATTTAACAAATATTAGTGACTCTCTGATTCTCTTTGGCTCTCTATAAATTGTGTTCAGAAACATGCCAAAATTTACATGCACACACATTTCAGATGTCTCAACTGGACTTTAAAACAAATTCATAGCATATATAATCAGAAACCTTTTGCCATTTTTAGGAAAAAAAAAGTATAAAGAAAATCTCCAGATTTTTCTTTTAAAATTTTCTCTATAGTTTAAGAATAAAATCTATTGGGTACTGAACATTAAGCATTCTTCTAAAATGTTTCACATGAACTATCTTATGCCAGTGCTTACAAGAGCATTGTAAGAGAGTGCTACTATTGCCTCCACACACAGATGAGGAAACTGAGGCACAAATACATTAAGTAACTTGGCCAAGTTTTTATCAATAAAAAATGGTAGAGTTTGGATTAGAATCCAGGAAATTGACTTCAAAGTTTACTCATTTAATCACTGAACTATATAACCCTGTTAATCAAAACAAGTTTAAACTTTGTATTTTATTTAAAAACAATATCTTCCCAGCTATTCTCAGATACCTATGAACACTATAGATGTCTGTCATTGTTAAAAACTGAACCTTCTTGGGATTTACAACTCTATTGGATATTGTAGAATACTTTTAAAATAAATGTTTATTTTGCTGTGCAATGATTTAGAAATGCTCATCTGTAGTAAGCTAAACCTCTCTAAAACTACTAAGCTATCTCTCTAATTGCTCATTATTTTGCCTGATTTTAATGTCTCAATTATTTTTTTATTCCCTCGATATTTTAATACTATCATAGTTTAGGAAGATCCCCTAAATTATTAGAAAATTAGTAGACATAATATCTGAGTAAACCAGATAGTTCACAGCTTTAGCATGAACTTAAGCTACATAACAAATTTCTTAAAAACACCCTTAGGAATTTATAAACTACTTTATCACTCAGTGTTTAAGGTAGATAGCAATATGATACTCTAACCCATCATGGATTAGAAACTAAAATCAGAAAGAAATGGATGTGTAAAGTAGAAGGGACCATTTATTATTGAAGAAGAAAGCTTGGACATGCAAAAAAATCACATGTATTTGTGTTATTGCAATGTTTAATATAAACGTTCAAAATAAATAACATCGATAAAGGGCTAAAACATATTCAATTTCAGTAGTTTGCAAAATTAGAAAAACTATATATTATAAAATGACTTGTGAAAAAGAGAAGAAATAACAAGTGTTGGTGCCCTAGAGAAAAGAGAACCCTTGTACACTGTTGGTGGGAATATAAATTGGTATAACTATTATGGAAAACAGTAGGAAGTTCCCACAAAAAAACTTAAAATACAATGATAATATATTCCAGCAACCTCACTTCTGGGTGTATATCAAAAGGAAGTGAAATTAGTATCTCAAAGAGATATCTGCAACCTCATTATCATCAAAATATTATTCACAAGATGTGGAATCAACATCAATGTCTATCATCAGATGAATAAAGAAACTGTGAAACATATATAAAATGGAATATCATTTTACTACCCAAATGAAGGAAATCCTGCCATTTGTGATAATGTGGGTAAACCTGGAGAACATTATATTAAGTGAAATAATCCAGACACAGAAAGACAAATACTGTATGATCTCCTTTATATGTGGAATCTAGAGTCAAACTCACAGAAGCAGAGAGTAGAATGGCCATAGCCAGAGAGGGGAAGATGGGATTAGGAGAAATGGGAAAATGTTGGTCTTAGGACATAAACTTTCAGTTATAAGATGAAAAAGTTCTGGGGATCTAATGTACAGCATGGATCAACTCAATAGATACAGAAAAAGCATTCAACAAAATCCAGCACCCTTTCATGATAAAAACCCTCAACAAACTAGGCATAGAAGGAACATATCTCAAAATTATAAAAGTCCTATATAACAAACCAACAGCCAACATCATACTGAATAGGGAACAGTTGAAAGCATTTCCCCTAAGAACTGGAACAAGACAAAGGTGCCCACTGTTACCACTGCTCTTCAACATACTACTGAAAGTCCTAAAAAGAGTAAATAGGAAAGAGAAAGAAATAAACGGTATCCAAATCAGGAGGTAAAACATTTGTTTTTTGCTGATGATATGATCTTATATATAGAAAACCCCAAAGATTCCAACCAAGAGACTCCTGGAATTGATAAATGAATTCAGCAAAGTCTCAGGATACAAAATCAATGTACACAAATCAGTAGCATTTCTATATACCAATAACAGTCCAGCTGACAGTCAAATCAAAGACTCAATACCATTCACAATAGCTATAAAGAAAATAAAACACCTCGAAATATACTTAACCAAGGAGGTGAAAGATCTCTGCAAGGAGAACTATGAAATACTGAGGACAGAAATCACAGATGACACAAACAAATCCAAGAACATATCATGCTCATGGATTGGTAGAATCAACATTTTTAAAATGTTTACACTATCAGATTTACAGATTCAATGCAATTTCCATCAAAATACCAATGCCATATTTCACAGATCTAGAAAAAAATAATTCTACACTTCGTTTGGAACCAGAAAGGAGCCCAAATAGCCAAATAAATCTTAAGCAAAAAGAACAAAGCTGGAGACATCACATTATCAGACTTCAAACTATACCATAAGGCTATTGCAAGCAAAATAGCGTGGTATTGGAACAAAAATAGAGACAGAACAATGGAACAGAACAGAGAACCCAGATATAAAACCAACCACATACAGCCAACTGATCTTTGACAAAGCAGACAACAATATACACTCGGAGAAAGAATCCCTATTCAATAAGTGGTGCTGTGAGAATTGGGTAGCCACATGCAGAAGAATAAACAGGATCCCTATCTCTCACCACTCACAAAAAATTACTTCAGGATGGATAAAGGACCTAAATGAAAGACATGAAACCATAAAAATTCTAGAAGAAAATGTAGAAAAAACTCTTCTTGATACTGGCTTAGGCAAAGAATTTATGACTAAGACCCCAAAGACAATTACAGCAACAACAAAAAATAAATGGAATTTGATCAAAATAAAAAGCTTCTGCACAGCTAAGGAAACAATCAACAGAGCAAATAGACAATGTACAGAGTAGGTGAAAATATTTATAAGCTATATGTCTGATAATGGGCTAATATCCAGAGTCTTTAAAGAACTCAAACAAATCAGCAAAAAACCCCAAACAACCCTATTAAAAAGGGGGCAAAAAAAATGAAAAAGAAATGAACAGAAGTTTTCCAAAAGAAGATAGACAAATGGCCAAGAAACACATGAATAAATGCTCAATGTCACTAACCATCAGGGAAATGCAAATTAAAACTACAATGAAATATTACCTTACTCCTGTCAAAAATGGCTTTTATTAAAAAGTCCAAAAACAATAGATGCTGGCATGGATGCAGAGAGAAAGGAATGCTTACACACTGTTTGTGGAACTGCAAATTAGTACAACTTCTATGGAAAGCAGTATGGAGATTCCTCAAACAACTAAAAGTGGACATACCATTCAATCCAGTAATCCCATTACTGTGTATCTAGCCAAAAGAAAAGAAGTCATTTTATCAAAAAGATACCTGCACTTGAATGTTTATTGAAGTACAATTCACAATTGCAGAGATGTGGAATCAAGCCAAGTGTCTATGGGTTCATGAGGGGAATAACAAAATGTGGTATATCTATACCATGGAGTACTACTCAGCCATAAAAACGAAGAGTTAATTTCCTTTGCAGCAATTTGGATGGAACTGGAGGCCATTATCCTAAGTGAATTATCTAAACAATGGAAATGCAAACAACACATGTACTCTCTAAAAAATTGGAACTAACTAAGGACACATGGGCACAGAGGGAAATAAAAGTCATTGGTAATGAAGCAGGGGGGAAGGGGAGTAGGAGAGGGGCAAAAACCTACCTAATGAGTACAGTGAACACTATTTGGGTGGTCGGCAGACTTACAGTCCCGACTCAAGCATCTCAAAAGCCATTCATGTAATGAAAACATTTGTACTCCCTTAATATTTTGAAATAAAATTTTAAAAATGGTACTGCATAGTTACAGATATGTTAATTTTATTGTGCTAATCATTATACAATATGTATATCAAATGATTACATTGCACACCTTTAATGTATTCAATCTTTGCCAATTAAATATTTTAAAATAAGAACAGAAAAATAAATATTTTAACTATGAAGAGAAAATTATTTGCAAAATCTGCATATATATATGACACATATTGTTTGAAATTAATATTGTGTAGATTAGGAATTACTTTAGTCTCCTTTGGCCAGACAAATTGCTACCTTTTGCTGTCTTCTGTATTGATTGCAAAAAAAATTTTATAGAGATGGCATTGTTCCTTTCAAATCCTTTTATTTTCCTCAGAGACTATAGAATAATTCACTGTATATTAACACAGCTAAGATAAGTTTTTTGCCTTGTTGGACATTGTCATTACTTCCATCCACTCTGTCCATCATACGAACATGAATCATTCCTACCTGTAAGCTGTTTACTTGGATCTCTTTCTCTTTCCACTTATTAAATGCCATGTTCTCTTTTGTTCATTTGTCTGTCCAGTTTTGATTACTCTGTTAATTCCCGAATCTCCTTAGGAATTGTGTCAAAAATGTTAGGAGTAAAACTGAAAAAATTCTAGTAGATAAGAATTAAGTGTCTACTGTGATAAAACTTTTCTAGACAGTTTTGGGGATTTACATATTGAGGTAATATAGATGCTAGAAATATATAAAAGCAGGGCAAGCAAATAGGAACCACATCATTTCCCTCTGTAGCTGACTAATTTCCATTGGATAGGAACCTGATTCTATTATTATCAAAGACAATATTAAAGTAAGCATTCAATCTTTGGAAATAGGCAAGTCATTACATTAATATACAGCCTGTTATTAAAATACAGGCACATTATTAAATATTTCAGTTCAATTTTACTGCTAATGAGGATATCCTATAAAAGTAGGAGGAGGTTTCCTAAATGTCTGGGTAATACAAATATAGAAAAGACAGAAAAACAAAAGGCAAGGAAATGATGAAAGGCAACATGAAGAGTAAAGGAAATCAAGTAAGGAAATTGAGTGGAAAAATCTATGATAAGAGTAGAAGTGAATACAATGAATCAAAGAAAATGAGAATGGAGAGGAGATGTTATCTTTAGGAAAATGTAAATTCTGATATACTCGTTTCTACTATTTACGGTTTTATTTGGGGTGGATTTCCACTAAATAACCTTGAATATTTTAATATTTCAGATATAATAAGGTCAGAGAAATAGTGAACCTATCTTAATTTTTGTCTGTTTTAAAAATTTATATTAACTTACAAGCATAATTTAGGCATATATTAACATGGTTTTCTCCTATGCATTTTTTCATTTTAATTTTTAATTACTATAGGTACATAATAGTTGCATGTAATTATAGGGTACATATGATGATTTGATACAGGAATACAATGTTTAATAATCAAGTCAGGGTAATTGGGGTATCCATCACCACAGGCATTTATCATTTCTTTGTGTTAGAAATGTTCTAATTCCACTATTTTAGTTATTTTAAGGTATACCATAACTTATTGTCAACTACAGTCACTTTGTTGTGCTATTAAATATTGTTCATTCTATCAAACCTTCTCCCTTGTTACCTATATGAGTATGAGGAAGATTGATTTAAATTTTTCAAAGTGTAGTATAATCAATATTGATAGCAATGAAAATTAACAAACATTTTAAGTATATTAAAATTAGTCTATGCTAATGTACTGTCTTTAATGCTTTGTATGTGTAATGTATACCATAGATTGGCTCATTCAATATTCATTTCAACTTCTTTCTATTGTACTTTCCTGTACTACAGATGCTGAGAAAGTAAAAATTATATTTCAGATTCTCTTACAGACCAGATTCCAGATTTGATTTAGCTATCATCCATCATATGTTCTTGTGCATTATTTGAATTTTGAATTGTGCAAAATGGAAAGAGATGCAAGGTGCAAGGCATCCCTTCTGTTGAAATATGTCAGTAGCAACATGGCACTATGTTCAGTGACCAGTTGATTTGCAGACTTTTCCCTAGTAATGGTAGCAGTTTCCTGATTGTGGCATAATTCTGAGGGAACCAACTTGAAACTTTTGAGCCATGATGCTGAATCCTGCAGTGTGTGTCTGGAGACCTAGAGTTGTTCCTGGAATCTTGTCCTGAAGCCTGCTCTTTCAATGACATTTTTAGCCATTAAATATCCAGTAATTAATCATTTTCTTTGTGGGTTGGGAAAAGTTGCTTGTCTTTTCTATTTAAAAGAACCCTAACCAATAAACTATATAAAAAAGAAAGAGTTAATATTTATCCTTTGATAACCAAAGTAGGACTTCCAAGTCCATAGCAAAATAATGGGCTTGAAAGCCAAGCCAAGTTTTCCAAAGAGAGAAAATAATATTCAAATACCTTTCTAACATAACAAACAGCAGACTAGACCACTTCCTGATAGAAAGAAGAAAGATTGGATGTTGAAGAAGGGAAGGATTCAATGTCTACTACCAGCATTGGTGGGATAAGAAAAGTGATCCAGGTGAGAAAGACAGAAATTGAAACTTACGTGTTTTGATCTCCTCTCTCCATGTTTGGTCCTAGAGAAGTCAGTCAGTCATGAAATGTCCAGGTGAAGCTTTAGCCACACTTCACATTTGGGATTCTTGAAGGAGATTCACTTGAAGATTGTCCTATAATAGGACCTTGGAAGTGGCCATGTCAAAGGGAGTCTCAATGAAAAAACTAATGAGACTAGAAAGAAAGGAAGAGTGTTGTTTTCCTGAGAGAACCTCCTGGATCCTGCATGATATAGCTGAGACTCAAATGCTCCTGTATATCATGAAAGCAGACTTTGTGAAGGAGCTGAGCTGAGAATTGGAATGCCTGCTGTGGGAGCCAATCTATCAAGGCAGGAGGAGAGACTATAGCAGAAGCTTAGCTATGAGCCAGATGAACAAACATGGTGATGCTCAGAGGGATTTCATATCCAATAAGATCCAAAGTGAAACCAATTGTCCTGCAGGGCAGTACGGAACTAACAAATGGCAAAGCAAAAGTTAGTCTAGGAGCACAGACACCTCGGCATCAGATACCAGTATGATGCTCAAGGATTAGTTCAGACCTCAGTTACCAGTCCAGAGAGAAGCCCAGACAAATTATTTCATTAGAGAAACGTGTTGATCCAGAGGCCACAAGATGGAATTAAGGAGCCTTTTTCCCTCTAGCCCCACAAAATAATGAAAACCACGCACCACCCCCATATCCCCAGACACTACTGGAGAGGAGCAGAGACAGGAAAAAGAACCTGAGAAGACCCGGGATTTCATATAAAGAGAATGAACAAATTCCCAAAGGGATTATTGAAATATATAACCAGATTGAACTAAGTTCAAGTTCAATTTTTCTTAATTTTCCTTGCTACTCAGTGGGAAGGGCTACTAGAGGAAGATATGATCATTTATAGAAAAAAATGAAGAAATTATGCCTTCTTTTACCATTAGATTATCGTATAGGTTTGTAACTATGTTCTATTAGGATACCAAAGATAAATAGATATGTGACTAAAAGATTGATTTAACTGTTGTAGTAACCACAAGTGAAAAGTAAAAATTATAAGAAAGTTTGAATTATGAATTCTAGGGTCTTTTTAAAAGGCAAAAAATGAGTATGGGCATAGTTACACTCCTATAGAATTCCTGTTTATGCCAACAAACAAATAAAAAACTGACAAATAGTAAGTCATTTACTGAAGTTGATTAGCAATGTCTTTTTCATAGACTGTTTTCTTTTCTTTTTAATATAAATTTTAATTTTTAATAGATCATAACATAAATTGAGTATTCATTATTGGTATATAGTTCTATTACTATTAATACTTGTACAGAATTAGGTAACCATTATCACAATCATGATTCAGAACAGTTTTTTCACCTTTAAAAAAAAAAACCCTCTCTTCATTCCTTTAAAATTAAAGCCTCCACACATACACATAGCTAACCTACCTCAACCACTGTTCTGCTCACTGACACTGTAATTTTGTATTTTAGAGAATGTATCATAAATGGAAGACATGGTCTCACCCTGTCACCCAGGCTGAAGTGGTAGTATGATCATAGCTCACTGTAACCTCAAACTCCTGGGTTCAAATGTGAGTCACTATGCCTAGCCCAGAACAACTTTTTATATGCTTATTTGCCATCTTTATATTATCCTTGGTGAAATACCTGCTCAAATATTTTGCCCATTTTTAATTGGATCACTGGGTTTTTTACTTTGTAAGTTAGAGAATTCTTTAAATACATATGTGTGTATGTGTGTATTGTATATATATGTGTGTGTGTGTGTGTGTGTGTGTGTTTTGTTTTTGATTTTTAGAAATAGGGTCTTACTCTGGTGCACAGGCTGGAGTGCAGTGCCAGGATCATAGCTCACTGTAGCCTCGAACTCCTCGGATCTTGCAATCCTCGTGCCTCAGCCTACTGAGTAGCTAGGACTACAGGCACATGCCACCATGCCTAGCTAAATTTTTTTAAAAAAATTTGTAGAGATGTGGTCTCATTATGTTGTGTAGGCTGGTGTCAAACTGTTGGCCTCAAGTGATCCTCCTGCCTTGGCCTCCCAAAGCGCTGGGATTGCAGGCATGAGCCACCATGCCTAGCCTCTTACTCATCTTTTGAAGAAGCAAAAATTATCAACTTTGATGAATACAATATATATATATTTTATTTTATGTAACACACTTCTTTTAAGAACCCTTTGCCTAACCCAGGTAACTAAGATTTTCTTCTAAATATTTTATTTATTTATGTCTTATATTTATTCCTATGTTTTACTTTTATATACATTTGTATAAAGAATGAGAATTAGGTTGGGGGGTTTTGTTTATTTATTTACTTATTTTGGTGCATGAATATCCAATTGTTCCAGCAACAGTTGTTGAAAAAGGTATCATTTCTCCATTTGCAGTTTTGTTGTCCATCAGTTGGCCATGATTGCATTGTTCTATATCTGACTTCTCTGTGCTGCTTCATGTATCTATGCTTCTATCCTTTCACGCATACTACATTGTCTTGATGACTGTAGCTTTATAACAAGTCTTAATATTTGATAGATTGATTCTTTTTACCTTATATTTCATCAAAATTGTTTTAGCTATTCTAGTTAATTTGCTCTCTTTATATAATCTAGAATTATATAAAATTTAGGAGTAGAATTTTTGATCTACTATAATTTTACTGAAATGTCAGTAAATGAAATGAGAAGAAAGATCTCTATAAGGAAAACTAGAAAACACTCATGAAAAAAAATCATATATGACACAAACAAATGGAAAAACATCACATGCCCATGGATTGGAAGACTCAATATTGTTATTAGACCATACTGCCCAAAGCAATCTGCTGATTCAATGCAGTTCCTATCAAAGTACCAATGTCATTTTTCACAGAATAAGAAAAAAATCCTAAATTTCATATGGAATCAAAATACAGCCAAAATAGCCAAAGCAAGCCTAAACAGAAAGAAGAAAGCTGGAGGCATCACATTATCCTGATTTCAAATTATATTACAAGGGAATGGTAACCAAGACAGCATGCTACTGGTATAAAAGTAGATATATACATCAATGGAAAAGAATAAAGAACTCAAAAATAAAGTCCTATACCTACCAACTGATCTTGATGAAGCAGACAAAAGCATACACTGGAGAAATGACACGCTATTCAGTAAATGGTGCTGAGAAAATTCAATTGCCGTATGCAGAAGATGAAACTAGAACCCTGTCTCTCTTCACATAAAAAATTCAACACAAGATGGATTAAAGACTTAAATGTAAGACCTGAAACTATAAAAATACTAGAAGAAACCTTAGGGAAAACTCTTCTGGAAATAAGCCTAGAAAAAGAATTCATGGCCAAGACCTCAAACGCACAAGCAATACAAAAAAATTAGACAAATGGGACTTAATTAAACTAAAAAGCTGCACAGCAAAGGAAATAATTAAAAGAGTAAACAGTCAATCTACAAAATAGGAGAAAATATTTCCAAACTGTTCATCCAAAAATGGACTAAAATCCAGAATCTACAAGGGACTCAAACAAGTCACAGGAAGAAAACAAACAACCCCATTAAAAAGTGGGTAAACAACATGAACTGGCGTTTTCCAAAAGAAGATATACAAATGGCCAACAAATATGAAAAAAGTGCTCAACATCACTGATCATCAGAGAAATGCAAATTAAAACCACAATGAGATACCATTTAATCCCTGTCAGGATGGCCATTATCAAAGAGTCAAATAATAATATATGTTGATGTGGTTTAGGTGAAAAGGGAAGTGATAAACACTGTCGGTAGGAATGTAAATTAGTACTACTTCTATGGAAAACTATGGATATTTCTGAAAGAACTAAATGTAGACCTTTCATTCAATCCAGCAATCCTACTATTGGGCATCTATCCAAAGGAGGAAAAAAGTAATTACATCACAAGTATACCTGTACCCATATGTTTATCACAGCGCAATTCATAATCACAAAGAAATGACACCAACCTAAGTGCCTATCAACCGATAAGTCGATAAAGAAAATGTGGTAAATATACACAATGGAATGCTATTCAGCTATACAAAAGAATGAAATAATGTCTTTTGCAGTCACTTGGATGGAACTGGAGGCCATTATCCTAAATTAAGTAATTCAGGAATGGAAAATCAAATACCTCATGTTCTCTTTTTATAAGTGGGATCTAAGCCATAGGTATGTGTGGTTATACAGAGCAGAATAATGGACATTATAGACTCAAAAAGGGAGGGTAGGAGGAGAGTGAGGGAAGAAAAATAACCTCTCTGTTACAGTGTACAATATTCAGGTGATGGGTACACTAAAACACAGACTTATGCAACATATCCATGCATCAAAATTTCACTTGTACCCTCTAAATCTATTGAAGTTTTTTTAAAAAGTGTTGGCAAGGATATAGAGAAATTGGAACACTTGCACACTCTTATGGGAATATAAAATTGTGAGGCAGCTATGGAAAATCGAATGAAGGCTCCTCAAAAAATTTAAAACAGAACTATCGTACACTTTAAGTTTTATGTAAAGTCATCACAAAAATCTTTTTAATTGAGGTTACTTTCTTTCTTACACTTGAAAAGTAATTTTACTTCTACTCTCTCGTATTCCCATGCAGGAGTTGATATGTCTCCCAAAGAGAAACAGTTGAATAAACACCACAAACTAAACAGGTAAACAAAAAATCTACACTAAATATCTAGTCTGAATACTGTTAACACCCATAACTATGAGAAAAACATGAAGTAAAAACCATACTCTTCTGAATACCTAATGTTTCTTTCGAATACCTGAATGTTTAATAATCACAGTAAATAAAGATTTGTAAGTAAAACATGTTGTTTGTGTTTTAAGAGGGAGAAAGAAGAGAGACAGAATATTGATCTACTATATTCCAACCATGTGAAAAAATAATTATTAAATTTCTGAGTCCCTCCTTTTTCATTTTCAAATTGGGTCTAAATTATTTATTTTTTGGTCAATTTCTCATATTTGTTCTTTAAGAAATGTGATAAAATTTGTTAACATCATGAAATCATTTTGCAACCTTCAAGGCTTTTAAATATTTGTCATCATTGTCATTTAGCCCAAATACTAATCAATTTTTAAATATGGAAGCAGCAAATTTATTCATATGCAACTTAGCTACATAAAGCATTTTATTATCTTTAAAGCTTGATTATGGCTCTAATATTCACCAAAGAGATGGACAAAGCACTTTGTGTTGGATTGTTTTTTTTCTTTATTGAAAAGAAACACATATCAACTCCATTAGACCTTCCTTTGCCCCAATCTCCTTAATGATAAAACTGTTCTTTCAAACTATAAATGACATGAGTATTTGTATAACAGCCAATCTCAATGGTTTAATACTAGATCTTATTTTCTTTAATCTTTCTGAGCATTTGGCACAGGAAATCAAAACTTCCTTCTTAAACTGTTTCATTAAGGTCTCAATATGCTAGCCAAGCTTATATTTCCATTGCAAATACAAGAAACTGACTCAAACTAACAAAGAAAAGAAAAGAAAGGAAAAGAAAAAAAAAAAGAAAACAAAAGTTGGCCTAAATGAAAAATGCAGGAGTGACTCTAGCTTCAGTTACTTACTTAAATAATGACCTCAGGAATCTGTCTCTTACGAACTCGATTATAATTTTTGGACATGGCTTAGTCTCAGGCAAAGTATCACCAAGTGATGAAAAGGGAGTGCCAAGAAACTGCAAGGTAAAATGTTACAGATGTAGTACAAAGAGTGCTCTTTTTCCACAGTACTTCTGACAACAATCCAGGGCTTGATTTAATGTGTGCATTTTTGAACGAATCACTCTTATTCCAGTTAGTCAAACTTGGGCCATATCATCCAGTATAAGTAAAGGTTGTCTAAAACAAATGGATATCATATTACCAGAGGATGCTGGCAATAACAACAGATGTCTACCCTAACACATTCTCCACTATACTCTCTGCTGGTCCTCTTACTTCCTTGCCACATTTTATTTCCTTCTTCAGCTCCTCTTTCTTGCACTCCATTTCTCCACATTTGATGATACTTGAGGTTCTCACATCCTTTTCTAACTATATACTCTCTGTGTAGATTATCTCATTTATTTTTTTGAGCCTGCTTGTTCATGCTTTTGACTCAAAATTTATATTACCACTCTAAATCATACTCATGAGTATCTAGACTTGTATTTCTATATTCTTCTGGATTTGTTTACCTTCCCTATATTCCATATGTTGATTATTGAGTACAGTCATATACATCCTTGAGTTAGACACTCCAATTATCCAACAATAATCCATCTTTCATCATATTACATATTAAGTCTTTCACTGTTTTTTTAACTATACCCTTTTAGCATCTCAAGAATCCATTTCTAATCCTAGCATTCTGGGAGGCCAAGGTGGGAGGATCACTCAAGGTCAGGAGTTCGAGACCAGCCTGAGGAAGAGTGACACCCCGTCTCTACTAAAAATAGAAAGAAATGATTTGGACAGCTAAAAATCTGTATAGAAAAATTAGCCAGGCATGGTGGTGCATGCTTGTAGTCCCAGCTACTCAGGAGGCTGAGGCAGAAGGATTGCTTGAGCCCGGGAGTTTGAGGCTGCTGTGAGCTGGGCTGACGTCACGGCACTCTAGCCTGGGCAGAAGAGTGAGACTCTGTCTCAAGAAAAAAAAAAAAGAATCCATTCCATCTTCTCCCTTTGCACAAAAATTTCAAAAGCTATATCCCTGAACATGGGTTGCTTGCCTTATTATCATAGCTCTGTTCAAGTTTCTTCTGTCTCTGTAGTTTCCCCACAATAATCTGAACTGCTGTGAAGTTCTTCCTCAATCACTCATTTCATCATGGTATTCAAATAATTATA
Source organism: Lemur catta (assembly GCF_020740605.2). NCBI lineage: Eukaryota > Metazoa > Chordata > Mammalia > Primates > Lemuridae > Lemur > Lemur catta. The sequence goes on along the minus strand of NC_059139.1, from coordinate 61,579,991 downwards.
AATCTTTATAAGATGTGGCAAAATCCCTTTGTGTAACAGCAATAAAGTCTGGCACATGGGAATATACTTAATATATATTTACAAAATTTGAACTTTGGTTCAGGTTGTTTACATTGTTTATAAGCTTAATAGCAGGCTTCAGTATATCAAACATTATACCACTGTCTCACTGGTGAAACTGGTCCTATTTTTGAATCCAAGATTTTGGTAAAGTAAAGGAAGTAGACAAGGGAGCTAATTGCTTAGATGTGGCAATTTGTGGATTGGCTTAAAAAGGAAATATATACACACACATGTATATATATATATACACACATATGTACATACATATACATATATATACAAATACATATATAAGTATATACACATATATATTTGAGAAGTTATACATGAAGCTGTTTGAAAAAGAACATCGAGACACTTTGGAAAGAGCAAGAAACCTAAGTGGCATCTAACAAATAAGAGGATGAACTCTGAAGGAAAGGAGATTTTTGGGCAGTGGGAAGTGATAGAGTGTGTGTTGGAATGGGGGTTTATGGGGAAAGAAAAGAAGCAAATTAATAAAAAAGAATAAAGAAAAACAAGAAAATATTGAAGTGAGAATAAGGTTTTCTTTTGGTTCAGGTTTAGGTTTAATGATTGATAAAATTTTGAAATTTAGACAGTCATGAGAAAAATATAATATTTGAATTGCTCTTCCCAGATTTAAAAATAAAAGAAAGTGAAAGAATCACCTATAATTTTTTAAAATCAATAAATTTTATTACAGTGTAATGCTAAAAAAAGGTCATTTTGTTCACCATGGGATAAAGATAAGTACCCATTCTCTTTTCTGTCTCTCGGTCTATATGTAATATATTCCTTGAGCACACTCGAACACTAGATTACTTACCACTTTTCTCGGCCAGGAATGTGTCTATTTCTTAATATGGTACTCACTGTTTTATACTGTCAATTTTAGCATTAGGAAATGTCTAACAACAAGAGTAATATGTGTGGATTAGTTACCTTCTTAAACTGAGCTGTCAATATTGTGCATATTCATTGCTATCAAATCTTCCAAAGAATGAATGTGTTCTTTCCAGGAATTGAGATGCCCTATTTACAACGGAATGGAGAGAGAGTTATACATAAATCTAGCTAGGAAACTGTTATGTGAGTTGCACGTACATGTGGAATATTCTGAATATCTAGTTGAAACAGGGAAACTATCAAGATTTTTCAGATATTAAAAATTGATTCTATTCCAAAGTTATCCTCGAAAGGGAATCTCATAAACAGAAAGCTTCAGCCAGGCACTAACCACCTCTCTGCCCCCCACCCCCCAACACATACACCCCTCCTACACCTCCTGCTTTTTTGTGCATATGCATGTTTTAGTTAAATCACTGACAAGGAAACTACCAGCCTTATGTTTCCACTAATGTTAGGAACAGCACATAGAATTTGTAATGTTAAGCATAACAGCTGATCATAGTATAGAGGAGCAGAAAAGGACAAAAACATGAAGCCATTAACCATGCAAATGTGTGCCACATCTGTACTAAATTGTCATTTGCATGAATACAGCTAAAGCAAGCAGGATTACTGTCATTAGAGCTATGCTGTTTGTACTGCTATATTGTACTTAAGGTTGTGTGGGTGTTTCCATTTATAATGCCCCTCTTCTTTTTTAGGGGTTTATAATTTGGTTGTAATAATCTGCTTTTGGATGAAACATTACTATAAGTTCACAGAGGGAGAGAAATTTTTAATTACAAAATTGGATTCAAATTGGTACAGCCATATTTTAGCTGGAGAAAAGCATTTAAGAACACTAACAAAAAATGATTTTCCTTTTTAAACTACAATTCTTTAGAATTGAATATGCAAGAATGTGGGTTTTTTTTTAAGTTTAAGATAGAAAGCTGGCTTTATTGTAGCATTTTATGTTTGTTAATTTTGCATAGTCTACGAGAAGGAGACTAATACTACATAAATTGTCAATTTTAGATCTTGACAAACTTCCTAAAAGAGTTATTTCAGTAAATTTTTTATTAAGGGTTTTATCATCTGAGCTCTTGATAAACTAACATTAAATATTAATATATGGGCTCTTTAGACTCTAACAAGACACAAGGTAGTAAACACATATTAAAGTAAAAATTTAAAATTAGTTTTGCATACTTATGGATGAATGACAAATTACTTTAGCATTCAGAAAGGTTGGCAAGTGGCTTAAGTGCTATAATAGGATTTTTAAAAAATCAAAGATGCAATTATGACTCACAATTATGAATTAGAATAACGGGTGTACTGACTTTATATAGACACTGGTTGGCAAGGAATGGCCGTGCATAGGTCTTTAACACTTTTAGTAACTTTATATTCTAAAAAGGACATGTGTGTATATGTATGTGTATATGTGTGTGTGTGCATTTTGTTTTGTGATAATGGCTAAAAGCAGAACCTTAGCTAATGCTCTCATACTGAGTAGAATTACAGATCATGGAATTAATTAAGATTGTTTCTATAATCTTCTTAGGAAAAGATAGTCATTTGTTAGTTTAAGTAATTCCCATGGCTTTTGAGAATTGTCATTTTGTAAATATACAATGTATATGTGACCCAAATCCGTGCACATTTGTAGATATTTCAGTTAGGATGCTGTCAGAAAACACACAAGACCATCAAATAGAAAAATTTGAAGAGAGCTTACTAAAGGGACTATTTATAATGATATGAGTGGGATGGAGGGAGGCTGCAAGGAGTACAGCCTCTCGGGATTAGTAACAGATGGGCTTAAATAGCACACCTCGGCCTGAAGGGCAAAAGGAAGACACCGTTACTGGAACCTGGGGAGAGAACTTGGGAGAGGCCCTTATGACAGGAGCTGAGACCTTTGGTCAAAAGAAACAACCATCCCAAGGTAATCTCTCAGAGAAGGAGCAGGGGGAGTAGACACATGCACCTTAATTTTCTTGCAGCCCTTGATCTTCTTGTAGTGTTCATCATTGGCCATTGGAGGGACACATGGAAGAGGGACAAACAACAGAAGGCATCCTGCACAGTCAGTAACTAAAAGTTCTGAATTTAAGTGATTGCAAACACTAACAAGTAATTTTTGCTAATAATCATGTTCATGCAATCTACTACTTTATTCAAACTTTGACTAATTCATCAATTTGCAAATAATTTATAGAGCCTATTATGCAGCAACCAGGCAGTCTATACAGGCCTATGCTCTACAGGGGAGCAAAATGGGATGGGGAGAAAGCACTATAGACAAGTATCTACAATTCTTGTGTATGTGCTATTTCAGTAGTAAAAACTGACTGCTATTAAGAGAGGAGCAGTAAGGGATCCATTCATAACAGAGGTGGAGAAAGACTTAAGAGCACATTTTAATTGATGTGAGCCTTAAATGGTGGATAGATTTCTGTAGACAAAAGGTAGGCTTTTCTGCCTGAAGAAAATTGCGTCTGTGCTACAACTGTCTGCAAGGACACAATAGTTCAAGTGATGTTTCATGTAGGAATAGTGTTCGTTAGAAAAAAAAAAAAACATGAGCTGATATCTTCTGAGACCTTAAATGTTATTATATGAATTTCGTTTTTCATTGAATGTGAAAGGAATCTCTGCAAGTTTCAGAATAAGGAAGTAACACAATCATGGTAGCCCATTAGAAAGATTACTCTGGCTTCTGCAATCAGTTTGGGCTAGTTTGGGGAATCACCGGGTTTAGGACAATCACCTAGGAAACAGTATACTGATATTCACTAAGATGACAAGGACTGAAATAGAATGATGACAATGAAATGAAAAAAACAAGGCACTAATGTGAGAGAGATTTCAGGATGTGTTCTCTGACTTCTAAGAATTTCAACACTATATTTAAATTTGAAATAGCTGTCTCAGATCAACTTAAAAGAAAAAAAAATAGATTATCAGGTGTATCACTGTGTAGTATCATGTTCTCCTGAATATAAGTTTCTTCCCAATATGCTTTTACAAAGCCAGGGGAGGCCGATCGCTTTCTCCTTGGCCTCCCTGCCGTTTCAACAAGTATCATTATCTCTAATCCCAGCCTTGCTCATCCTGCTGAGCACCCAATAGCTATTAAAGATAGCTTTTTGCAGTATTAACTGAAGCCCTCAGTCCAGTGACAGCATGTGGATATTTTGTCATATTTTAAACTACACTTTTTGAATGGCTTATTAGAATTTATGTAAGATATTTTGGATCTAATAAACTATTCATCTTACCTGGCTTGGAACACCTGCTAGAAAGTTGTATGCCATTCTTATTTGGCGATTAATACTGATTAAGGAAATTTGCTTACGATGTTTGTATGTAAATTGGTTCTGTGAAAATGTAATTTATTAATGTCATAATCATAATGACAAAGGCATCAGTAGAACCAGTAATATTTAAAATTTACCATTCAAGTAAAAACCCAAGACATTTCTGGAAGTAATATAACACATGAACTCTTTTCAAAGGTTCATATGCACATGAATTTCTTATTGTCACTAAGAAGTTAAGTGTAATTAGGGATAAAATTCTTTTCCCTTCAGTCTTCTCTTATCATGAAAGGATGCTACTTGTTATGATATGAAAACAGGATTCCTGGATTAGGAAGTTAAGACTTTGTGAGTTTTGGCCTGACTTTAACAAAGCTCGAAATGACCCCATGTGCAAGTCACTCTGAGCCTCTCTGGTTCTTCATTGCCAACTCTGTTTAACTGAAGAGTTGGATTTGTTGATATTTAATCTCTTTTTCAGATAATTGGTATGATTCCTTAATTCAACTTTGAATATGCACATATTGACAGTATGAGGTACTTAAAAAATGTCAAAATATAAGTGTGTTATACGTTTATAAGGTGAATTTGGGAAATTGTTATGCTTCATAAAAACAATATGTGAAGATCAAGGTTTTGTCTTCCTGGCAACAAACAGCGAAGCAAAAGATTATACACACGTACACATACACATAGGCGCGTGCGCATGCACACACACACACACACACACACACACACACAAGCTTGCACTCACAGATATACATCAGTCAGTAAGCATATTTTCAAACATCTGGGCCTTTTACATCATGGAGACCAAAACATCCAGCTGTTTCACTAAGTCTTGGTGTTAGGTGTATTTTCAATACAACCTTTGAGAATCTCAATATTATTAACCCAAAAGAAGGGTACATGTATGATTTGTGTGTTTGAATGCATGTGTGTATGTTTGAGAGAGAGAGAGAGACAGAGAGGAGGGACGGGAGTCAAGGAAGAAAAATTAACTGCTTTCCTACTTCACAGAACATAGCAGAGTACATCCTGCAACACTTACTAAAAAAAAAAAAAAGTGAGATAAATTCCCCATTTCTCCAGGTTACTGTCATCTTGACATTGGTCTCAGACTTAAAGGAATGATTTATCATTAATTCAGCTACACTGAAGAATAAAAAGAATATCCATTTTAAGCCTATTTCCGTCTATAACTGAGCATGTGTGTGTTTGCATATTTGTCTTGTGACTTACCCTGTATTTTATTATATTTGAATTCTTATTCTTGAATACATGTAAACATGCGCAGTGCTTTTATTTTGCACTGTGTTTGTGTTGGAAACAGGTGCGAAGAATTCTTTCAGTCAGCTGCAGAATTGCTTGGGTCACCAAAAGTTTGCTTTCCTTACTTGTCAGTTCAAGTTACCGTAAAAAGAGCCGCTCTTAAAAATGCATGACTTTGTTTGGCAAAATGTGTCAAAAATGGTTTAAAATAATACAGTCCTAAGAACCATAGGGGGTGGGAGGGAACAGCTAAAAGAATTACTGGTATTTTCTTCTCCTGTATCCCATATTTATAGCAAGTGCCATAAAGACATGTGAGATACAGTCATTTTGTCCAAATAAGTTTTGTGAAAATTACTGCATTTACTACTGTTACACTTATTAATTATCTCAATATGTCTTGCTACAGTGCCTATCTCTAAACTCCCATGTGCTTTGACATGGAGAATTATTGCTCTAATCATAAGATGTGGAAGGATCATCACAGAAATCACATTCTTGGGGGAATCACTTACAAGTTTTAAAATAATCCTACTGTTTTACCTTAAATGAAAAAGAAGCATAGATTAATATTGCATAATTAAAAGCATTTCCAAGTTACACTGGTACTTTTTCAAAGTTATATCAGTCTCCACTTTACAGGGAGGCTCTGAATTACATATGATTTTAAGGCAAATCGTTATGAGGTGGCAAATATTTTTGGCACTCTAATATATGGTTGAGTTATTGGGCGTATTATGCACTTAATCATGAGGAGATTAGCCTTAATTTGTATTCCAAGGAATCTACTGGTCAGAGCCTTAACTTTTTATCCTCTTCAAAAATGTTAATTTAATTTTGTAGCTTGAAAGTCACAATTCACATGCCATACTATATTCAATTATGATTCCAAATTCAGCAAAATTATGTGCATCAATTTATGTAGACAAAATCATCATTACTCATACAAATTAAGCAATCAGTAGCAAAATCTATAACCTAGATGGATCTTTGATGGGTCAACATGGGTTTTGTTCACAAACTGGTGCCCTGCCGTTTTGCAAGTGCAAATTTGGAAGCCACTTTCAATAACATGGCACATCATTTCATTCAGGAAAAATGGTTGGTATGTTAACCTGAGAATTCCATAGTGCAAATTATATTTCATTATGGAAATTCATGAAGGCCTAAATTCAAATGGATTGTCATCATTTTCTCAACCTAAAATCACCGAAGAAACAAAATATATGTGAAGTTATTTTTCTTTGTAAATTCAGGGCCATCATATCTGTTGAGGATAAGTAAACAGTTGGCAAGGAACTCCCTCTTGTGGTCAAACATTCTTAATTAGAAAAAGAGATTTGTACTCAACTGATGGTCTGGATTATTAAAACATGGGTCACTTGTAACCATTAAGATTAACAATACTGATATAAGTGGTTTTACTGAAGCAATTCATTGCAAATTAGAGCTGAATTCTGGAACATATGCTCTTAATTTTTCCTAAAACAGAGCTTTGCACTGCTGTTCAGTATAAAACCATTTTGAATTGCAATTGTCAAGGTTTCTTGTTGCTTTTAAAATATCATGGAATTCTTTTAAAATTATACACACACACACACTACAGACACCTAGTATAAGACATTTATGAGTTGAGTACTGTAAAAGGTTCACATTTCCTTTGTTTGATCTCAGCATGTTGTTTTCTAATAATTTCCAAAATTGTGTGACTGCTAAATATTTCTTTAAGCAGCAAGAGAAAAAGTTCCCATATGCTGTTAACCAATGCTTTCCTGGAGTACATGTGGCAACAGAGTCTGTTGTCAGAGGCAATAAATGCCTGACACCCAATCAAAAATATCCTAAACACTTATTATGAATGTGGCAAATTACCAGACACATAATGAAGCTGACAGAGTATCATTTTTTCCTGATCATGATTTAAGCAGTGCCTCCAACTACTTCACAAGATTAGTAATAGACAGACACTATCTGTCCTAGCACTGAGTATGCAATTTATTTCAAAGATAACAAATTAAAACCTGATGCCAAAAAGCCCAGGATTTGTCCTGACAGCACATCAAAGGTTGGGAAGAAGGCTCTACTCTCAGACAAGGTCACTGCTGCCAGTTCAAATACTAACCATACAGTTTGAACCAACTTCTTACATGGATGACTTTCAATATAAGAAAAGGGGGGTTCCAAAGTTAGAGTCATTATTTAAGAAAAAGAGAGAGAGAGAAAGAGATGGAGGGAGAGATGCTGATCATACATGTTACACAGTTTGTGCAAGGAATGTTACATGTGGGAAGAGCAACATCTGGGCATGTGATAGTCCCCACATCCCTCTGCCTGCCTAACGTAATACACTCAATCATCAGCCAAATGATGCATTTATGTTTTCTTTACATAAGCTAGTTAAGAATATACATAGGAGGACAAAGTTGTTTGTCTTTACATTTTTCTTCACATTTCCTAGTTGCTCTGATTGTTAAGTTCTGTTGACTACGGTGTATTCTATATCTTCATTGCTTTCATTATTTTTTAATGATACAAAACTGGGTATTTTAACTATAAAAAATTAGGAGTGTAAAAACTTTTATAAACATTGCAAATATAATAAGCATTTTGTTTCCCAAAACATGAATGACTTTGTAGTAGTTATAGTATGACTTCACAGACATTTCTATGTTTATGGTCAGAACTTGTTTGTTTTAACAATCTCATTTGTGAGAGCAAGTGTGCTCTCTATTACATGAATAAGCTGTAATATATTTACTTAAAAAGCACCATAGCTGGAGACATCTAAATATCTTTGCAACTTTTCAATGTTAAGAGAAAAGGTTAAATATTCACATACTTATATCTTTACACACATATCTATTAAATAATCTATTCCCAAACTAGTGAGTTATATCAGATAAAATGTGACAGCATTTTTGATTAGTAGATTTATGGTTTTATTTTGTTTTATTTTTTCTTTTCTTTTTTTGTTTCTATTTCGAAATATTAATTAAGGGAGTATAAGTGTTTTTGTTACATGGCTACCTTCAATAATGCTTAAATCAGGGCTCTTGGTGTGCCATCACCAAAATAGTGCTCATTGTACCCAATAGGTAAGTTTTTATCCCATATCACCCTCCCACCCTCCTCCTTTCTTGGTTTCTCATGTAGTTTATATCACTTTGTGCCTGTGTGTATCCATCACGTAGCTCCCACTTATTAGGGAGAACATATGGTGTTTGGTTTTCTATTCCTGAGATATTTCACTTAGTACAATGGTCTCTAGTTCCATCCAAATTCCTGCAAATGACCTTATTTCATTTCTTTTTATTACTGAGTAGTACTCCATGGTGTTTGTGTGTGTGTGTATGTAAATACTACATTTTCTTTATCCACTCATGAATTGATGGGCACAGAGGTTGATTTCACATCTTTGCAATTATAAATTGTGCTGTGATAAACTTTTTACTTTTACTTTAAAATGATATATACTTTAATGCTATTGTAAATATATTTTATAGATCCATATTCAATAAAGTCAAGTATGAAATACCTAAGGATTTTTAAAATAATCATATATGTAATTTTTTTCAAAATCACAATAAGTTTATTATCACCAGGAACAAATTGATTAACCTCTGAGCTCAAACTCAGGTTCTGTGCAAAGGAAATAATATTAATGATCAATAAAGTTATAACTGAAGCTATCATTACCATTTGCATTCTTTCACTCTATAATTTTATTCCACTCCATAATATCAAGACCTTGTAATACTTTGGGAATTAAAAGGATATCTTCAAAATATTAATACTGACTGAGCTCATTGTACATTTACATAGAAATTTAGAGTAATTTAGTTTCTCTTAAAGGTAATTATTGGTTGGTAATAGATTTTCCTGCAGTGTATTTTCCAGAAGTATAATTTATGTCATAAGGAAAAAAAAAGTAGGATAACAGGTACCTATGTATACAAAATGTATCTATCTCTTTTTATCCACCTTTCTATCTTTCTATTCCATTTATTTAATCTAAGATTCTACTTATTGCAGAATGTACAATTAGTTTTTGTACCTTTGAAGGGAAAATCTCTATCAATTATAAGCTATCATTGATTATAAAACAAGTTCTTCTTTTAGAGAAGTTAAAAGTTTGGAATCAATGTCTTAGAATTAATGCAGTATATAGTTAGAGGTATACAATATGTAAAGATATGTAAATAATTATATGAGTATAATTATATATACCAATAAGGATATATAAATATAGGTATAGAACATAAAACTCTGACCATGGTTTTAATGATTCTGAAAATTTTTAAACTTAACATATTTAATTTAATTTTATTTAATAGGACCACACTTTATACCTTGACACTTTTTTCTGGAGTATACATTGTGAATATATGTATTAGTTATTTTTAGGTTATAAAATAACATATAAATACACCAAGTGTATGTAGGTAAAAAACAATAAATTTCTCTACAGTAAATTTATGGCTTCTGCAAATATTCTAAAGGCCCAAGGAAGGTTTTTTCCAAATATTGGATGAATAAAGATTGCTTTCATATGCCATTAATAAACTTTTAGTCAAGAAAAAATTAGAAAATATGTTTATATCCCTTTACCTTTATGTATATAGAAATATGTTATTTTAAATAATCTGTTTTTAGAGGATTCCAAATGGCTATTGATAAAATAATGCCTCAACTGATTTTATACATTATAGAATTTTTAAGTTAATAAAATATGCTAAATCTAAATTGGCTGGCCTGCATTGTCTCTTCTGTGCCTATTGCTACTATGTTTCTTTGACTCTAAGATGTCATTCATCATTATATAAATCATTATTTTATGTTTGATTAAAAACGAAAAAAAACTACCACCAATTAGACTATGATATGCTATTGACTGAAAGACATGTCCCAGTTCCAGAGAAGGAAAAGCATCACCTTTAGAATATATTCAATATTTTAATCAATGATGACATCCTTTTCTACTAAGCTTAAACACAGCCTCAGAATATTTTGCAATGCAACATTGTACAGACATACCAATGTAGAGGGGTAAATGCAATATGGCAATTATTAGATGTTGAGAATTTCCTGTGATGGCAAAGGAAAATCTGAATCCTCTAGTCAGGAAAGAGGAATAAATCTTGCTATATGATAAACCCAGAATATTGGGTTCTAGTCTTATACTGTATTTTTAAAAGTTCATTAACTAAAGGAAATTTCCATAAAATACATCTTTCTTTTTTTTTATTTGCCTGTCAACAATGAAGTGGAATTTATATGGGGAGAGAGAAAGAGAGAAAAAACTTGCATTTACCAAGTTTTATGCTTGGTTCCATCTATAGGTATTTCATGTGTATTTTTTATTTGACACTCCCAGGCACTTGAAAAGTTTTTATCTGCCCCATTTTTTACAGATAAGAAACATGAGGCTTCAGTTAGTGAATAATTTATCCAAATTCACACAGCTGTCAGGAGTGCAATATCTGGAATTAGTGCCCAAATCTGTGTGATTTCAAATCTTATGTTTTCTCTACTACCTCAAAATATCACTTTGAAATTTACTTTGCAGGCAATTTTGTTTCACATATCTATTCAGCAAATGAAGGTATACTTGTACATAATCAGAACTGGAATTTCCTGACATGATCCAGAAATTAGATTTATAATTTATCTGATATATTATGGTTATTTGTCTACTTTCTGGCCACTTTCATACAGAAATACTAGCAACTGACACCTGATTAGCACTCTAACTCCCAGGAATATTCCCAGTCGCTCATCTTCACTTTTGGCTGTAAACCTCTGTGACTAATGACTCATTTCAAGATGCTGGGACTGCAGTTCCTCAAAGTCCTCTGCTATCTCTTGTGGTCTGACTCAACTATCACACACACTTATGAAGGTGGAAATGCTCCTGTATTCCTGGACTTGTTTATAATATCCTGTTCAGTAGAACTATATATTTTATTTGTCGTTACATCATTATATCTTTTAACGTAGACTATGATTTAGCCCAACAAGTAAAGTATTTTATTTTATTTTATAATTACTGAAATAATGTCACTGCAAGCCAAAGTGGAGATGATTTAGTATAAAAAATGGAATAAGATCAGTTAGCCACAATATTTTTGGAGGAAACTGGCTATACTTTTAGCAAACCAACTTATTATTCATTCTAAAGAGACATTTTGTTCTTTGTGGAACATGCTACTTCATTTTAAGGCTTTTCTCTGTGAAGAAGCTGTTCCCTTATTGCCTGAAACTACAGCATAAGCCTTTTGTGATTTTTTTGGTGGAAACCATGACTCTCTTGGGTGCATTACTCTGGTTTAAAGTGGCCCCTCAGTTGTAAATGATCAAATTGCTACATGGACCATTTATACAAAGGTATTTCTTTTTGAAGCAAGAGTGAAATTGAGTGTTTTTGTGCCACACCAGGGACCCAACATGCTCCAATAGATAAGCCACTGGCCTGAGGATGTAAAACCCTTCACACTTTCATTTTGCTCAAGTTGGCTATCTGTTTAGAGCCGTGTAGTTAAATCTTGTTAATTTGAATTCAGATACATTAAAAACACCAAAGGAAAGAATTTTAAAAATTAGGTATTTCATGTTTACTGAAATAAAGCAAGTACTCACACCATATCTTTGATTTTAAAAAAATCACTAGAATATATTGTATGTTTTTCAAGGAGGGAGGGTGTCTTGAGAACAGAAAAATAAATACCACTTTCTTTTGAACAGTGACTTCAGTTTGAGATTCCAGGCTGTCTATGAAGGCAAAACTAGTCACTGAGATCTCCAAGTTTTTGGAAGACTTTTAAAATTATTTAATGGAAATTCAATGTAAGGTTATGTAGCATAGTATTAATAGAATGTTGGCATACTTAATTTTGACTGAAATTACATGAACTTACTTTCATGACATTATTTTTTATAACATGCAAAAATTTATCAGTAGTTATATAATATTAAATTTTTTAAAATAGAAAAAATAGTTCATCAGTACAGATTGATAGAAAAAATATAGTTTTAAACTCTAGATCAATCAGGGAAAATTAAAAAAGGGGTAATTCATAATAAAAATGTTTAAGTTTAAAAGAGTCAAAATTTACCTTTTTTGATGTTAAACTACTAAACACTTTTAAGATTATAAAATCCCTTTCAAAGGATCAAATATCAATAGTTTTATAATTTATGAAACTACTCATGTAACTGTCATTATGATATATAAATACTAAAATTATCTCAGTCATAAAAGATAAAAAATATATTTTTCCTTTGTTATCCTGCTTTCTATAATGTAATGGATATATATTCTTGCCCTCCAACATTTTTTACAGAATGAGTATAATATAAATTGACAATTGATTCAAGCGTAGCTCATGCACCATTAGATGTAAATTTATTGAACAGGAATTTCTATTATTATTATTGTTTGGGGTAAAGAGATGGAGAGATAATTTTCAAGGTAACATGAAACTACCAGGAACAATGGTAAAGTCATTCTCAGCTAGGATCCTAATAGAAAGTGATTCTTCCCGTCAAAGGGAGTGAATTATAATTCTCCCCATTGCTACAGTATGAGAGAATGCAGAGTAACAAAGAAGGAGAACACAAAGGCCAAGAGAACAAGTGAGCCACACCAATCTCTTGTTAATAAGAAATAAATCATCATCTTTTCTTTAGCTGAAAGAACTACTGTAAAAGTCACCTGGTGAATATTTGGCCATCAATTCCATCATGATCAATTAGATTGGCATAAATATCATTTAATGTAAATATATCTTTACAGGACCTTGGAAAAAGGTGGTCCTTTGTAACACATACAATGTGAAACATTTGTAGGATCTGTAATAGAAGAAGAAAAAAGTAATTGGTCCCACAATTTCTTTGGTAAGGAAGAACTATTCTCATATGTTAGCTTTAGAGTCTAATCCTCATAATGCTGATATTCATATTTAAAACAAATAGTGAAATGAACATTTGTTTCTTTCTGGAAAGTGGATTCTGTTCTTCCCTATGAATTAATGACAATAACAGAAGGACCTTAGTTAAGGATCTTTTTCAACAATTGTCATTTATATCTTCCTGGGCAGGATGCAACTCACCTGAGTTCTTATAAATAAAATGGTTCCCAGTTATAAGGAAAAAAAAAATAACAAAATAACATGTAATCAACATCCCATTCAAAAAGTTGCTTTACTTTTATTTTACTTTCCTATTTTCATGATGAGGTGTGATATATTAATAAAATAAGAGACAATAGAAATCCAGAGAAAGATTGTGTCAATAAAAATTGAAGATAAACAATATTGCATAGGATTTTGAGCACAGAATTCAGAGACAGATTGCATAGGTTCAATTCTCTGATTCACCACTGGCCAGTGATATGATTTTTAATAAATTACTTAAGTCCCTGTATCAGTCTTCACATAGGTAAAAGGAGTTTAATACTACAAGTGAATAGTACATGTTAAGAACTGTGCATATACCTTAGTGATGTTGGTAAAATTATGTAGTCTTGAGCCTCAATTTCCTCATCCAAAAAAAGGAATTTGAACAAATGATTTCCACTTTCAATTGTACTTTGGAAATTTTCTATTAAAAGTTTTAAAACAGTAAAATTATTTTGAAAGTTATTTTCTATAGCAAGTCCAAGACAAATGAATTTCACTAATGGGAGAATATCAATTTTCAACTTAGCATAACGTTAACTGTAGTATAATGGCCCTTCATATACTTGAAGATGGTATTTAATGAGTCTAACACCATATGAACAGCAAATTTGGGAATCAGTTATTATCTTCTGTATAAGAAGGTAAAAATGTAGGGCTATAGGGTGGGGTATATTCATAAGATAAAATATGTGTCAAAGAGTTACAGGAAAAAGGAAGAAAGAGGAAAGACAATGAAACAGAGGAAGACAATGTAACTGGTTGAGGTAAATGTGACTGGGGAAAGTGTGTGTGTGAAATACTCTTCGGTAAAATGTTCATCAAGATTATCTACAACTGGTATAACAAACTATCCCAACCCTAAAATATTTTGAATGAATATATAAATAAATAATAAGAACAAATAACACCAAATAAAGCTTGTGCTCTCATTATGAGTAGAAAACAGAGAAAATAAATTTAGATTACCTGGAAGTAACAAATAAACACTCAGTATCTCTCATATTTCACTGCAAGCCAACATGGAAAGCAAGAGTAGTCTATTAATATATGTGAGAAAAATAAAAAGAACTAATGGAATAGCTGGCATGAAACTGTAAGAATTCTAGAAGAAAATGTTGGAAAAACTGTTACAGACATTGGCCTAGGGAAAGAATTTATGAAGAAAATCCCAAAGACAATCACAGCAACAACAAAAATAAATAAATGAGACCTAATCAAATTAAAAAGCTTCTGCACAGCCAAGGAAACTATCACAAGAGCAAACAGACAACCTACAGAATGGGAGAAAATATTTGCATGCTACACATCTGATAAAGGACTGATAACTAGAATCTATATAGAACTCAGGAAAATCAGCAAGAAAAAATCAAACAACTCTATCAAAAAGTGGGCAAAGGACATGAACAGAAACTTTTCAAAAGATAGACTAATGACCAAAAAACATAAAACAATGCTCAACATCTCTAATTTTCAGGGAAATGCAAATCAAAACCACAATGAGATATCACTTATCTCCAATGAGAATGGCCTTTATCAAAAAGTCCCAAAACAATAAATGTTGGCATGGATGCAGAGAGATATGAACACTCATACACTGCTGGCGGGACTGCAAACTAGCACAACCTCTGTGGAAAGTAATATGGAGATACCTCAAAGTGCTCCAAGTAGAACTATCATTTGATCCAGCAATCCCATTATTGGGCATCTACCTAAAAGAACAAAAGACATTCTCTAAAAAAGACACCTGCATTCGAATGTTTATAGCAGCACAATTCACAATTGCAAAGATGTGGAAACAACCCAAGTGCCCATCAATACATGAGTGGATTAATAAAATATGGTATATGTATACCATGGAGTTCTATTCAGCCATGAAAAACAATGGTGATCTAGCACCTCTTGTATTATCCTGGATAGAGCTGGAGCCCATTCTACTAAGTGAAGTATTGCCAGAATGGAAAAATAAGCACCACATGTACTCACCATCAGATTGGTCTGAACTGATCAACACCTAAGGGCGCATGTAGGAATAACATTCATCGAGCATCAGGCAGATGGGAGGTGGGAGGAGGGGATGGGTATATACACACCTAATGGGTGCAGTGCTTACCATCTAAGGGACAGACATGTTTGAAGCTCTGACTTGGGTGAGGCAAAAGCAATATATGTAATCTAAACATTTGTACCCCCATAACATGCTGAAATAAACAAAAATAAAAAAAATAAAAATAAGAAATAAAAAAGCAAATAACAAAATGCCAAATATTAAAACAAATATATCAGTAATTATGCTAAATGTAAATAGACTAAATTATAAAACAAAAACTATTAGAAAAAAGGAATAATACATTAAGAGATATAAACTTTATATGACAGAGAGAGAAAGAGTGAAACTATTAATAAATTGGCAGAAAAAGATACATAATGCAAACTCTACCCAAAAGCAAGCTAAATAGCTTTGTTAATATTTGTGTAAGTTGCTTTAAGGAAAGAAGCATAAAATGACTTAAAAAGAAATGTAATATACTTAAAAAAGTGTCACTACAGCAAGAACATGGACAATTTGCATGTAATACAATAGTGAGAAAATATAAGGGAAAAATTTCAGAACTAAAAATGAGAAGTAAAGAAAACTACAATCATAAAAATAACAGTAACACATATTTCTGAGCAATTTATAACATATGCAGACAAAAGTTTGAAAGGATATAAAATATTATCAATATGATTAAAAATTTGATGGAATTGACATACATAAAACACTTTACCTAACTATTGCAGAATACACATTATTTCTAAATGCACATGGAGTATTTATCAAAATTGAATATTCACAGGCAGAAAACAAATTTCAACAAAATAGATATATAAAATTCATTTAAAGTATGTTCTCTGAATGCAATGAAGTTATCTTAAAATCAACAAAAATAATATACCCATTCAATATGAAAATCTACTCTGAGGAATATTGAGGAAAAAAATAACAAATAGTCTAAGAGACATTATTATTTTGCTAAGACTGTCATAACAAAGTACCACTAACTTAGAAACTTAAACTATAGAAATGCATCGTCTTAGTTTTGGAGGCAAGAAGTTCAAGCTCAAGGTATTAACAGAGTCATGTTTCCTCTGAAGGCACCTGAGAAAGGAACTTTTCCAGGCCTCACTTCTAGCTTCTACTGGTTTCGTGTGGTAGCATAACTTCAGTCTTCACATGGTATTCTCTTTGTGTTCTTGTCTGTGTGTCCAACTTTTATAAGGACATCATTCATATTGGAATAGGGGCCTACCCTACTCCAGTATGATTTCATTTTAACAAATTACATCCGCTAAGGCCTTATTTCCAAGTAATTTCCTATGCACAGGTAGCAAAAATTGAATAATTTTTAGGGATGGGGCACAATTCAACCTACAGTAGGCCTTTAATGGAAAAAGTGAACAAAAAATAGTGGATGAGTGATGTAAGAAAAAAATCAAAACTCTAAAAGAATCCAAAGAAAATGCTAGAAATCAATAACATTATAATAGTTATAAAGAATGCCTTTGATGGGCCCATTATTAGACTAGACATGTGAAAGAAAGAGTGAGTTAACTTTCAGATATGTCAGTAGAAACTTCCTAAAAAATAAAATAAAATGCAAAAAGAAAAAATAATGAAAAATAAAAAAATATTCAAAAACTGTGGGACAATTACAAAAGTTGTAAAATATACATAATGGGAATACCAGAGAGACAATAAAGAGAGAAAAGAACAAGAAAATATTTGAGGAATAATGGCTGAAAAATTTTCAAAATTAGTGACAGACACCAAACTATATGTCCAGGAGGCTTACAGAACACCAACCAGGACAAATACAAAACAACAAACAAACAAAAAACCCCAAAACCAAATTTAACAAAACAAAACTTAACATACTATATTTAACTTCAGAAAACCAAAGATAAGGAGTAAATTTTGGAAGAAGTCAGAGATAAAGAAAATATTTAACCTAAAGATGAGAAAGGATAAAATTTTCATTGGATTGCTCTATCAAAGGAATATAAGCTAGAAGAAAGAATAATAAAATATTTAAAGTGTTAAAAGGAAAAATACTACTATTTAGAATTCTGTATCTAGTGACTAAAAGCGAAGGAGAAATACTTTCTCAGTGAAACAAAAATTAAGAGAATATGTTGATAGTAGACCTTCCTTGAAAGAAATTCTAAAAGTAAATTTTCAGAGAGAAGAAAAATAACATCAGACCTATATCATAAAAGGGAAAGTGTCAGAGAAGAAAGAAATGAAGATAAAATAATTTTTATTGTTAACTGATCTAACAGATAACTTTTTTCTCAAAATAATGATAGCAACAATGTATTAGGTGAACATATTGTATGCATGAGTATTATAAATGACTACAGTAAAAGACAGAAGGGTAGAATTGGGAATACTCTGGTTTAAGGTACCTGTACTACCCAGGAAACAATATAGTGGTGTTTGAAAATGGACTTATGTTACTTTCAAATGCATATTTCAAAATCAAGTGTAACTACCAAAACTTTTTATAAAAGGATAGTAAGTATGCTAAGAGAGGAGAGAAATGTAATAATATAAAATGATTAAAATTAGAAGAGGCAGAAATTAGGGAAAAAATTTATAAAAGAAACAAAAACAAGTGCATAAAACAAAATAGTTATGAATACGGTAGATATTAATCCAACTATATCAATAATAACTGCAAATGTGAATGACTCAAATATACCAATTAAAGGACAGAAACTGATTAAGTAGATTCAAATAAGCAAGACCCAACTTTATGTTGTCTACAAGAGACCACTTAAAGTATAAAGACATAGATGAATTAAAAGTGTGGAAAAGCATATATGATGCTAACACTAATCAAACGAAAGCTGTAGCAGATATAGTAATTTCATATAAAACAGACATACAAAAAGCAAAATTTTCAGGGATAAACAGATCACGATAAAGCAGTAAATTCTCCAAGAAGTCATAATTTTCCCTAATGTGTATTTGTATAACAAGAGCATTAAAATACATGGAGAAAAACTACTAGAATTGCAAGGAGAAATAGACAAATTTACCATTACAGCTGGAGATTTCAAAATATCCCTGTCAATAATTCATATATTTCATAGGCAGAAAATCTCTAAAAACATAGTTGAACTAAACAGTATCATCAAATGCTGTAGTTTGAATGTTTCTCCCTGCTGAAACTCATGTTGAAATTTAATCCCCCATATGGCAGTATCAAGAGGTGGGGCCTTTAAGAGGTGATTGGATCATGAGAGCTCCACTCTCATGAGTGGCTTGAGGCTGTTCTCACAGTAGTTAGTTCTTCCTCTTATAAGAATGGATTAGTTCTCATGATAATGGATTAATTCCCAGAGAGTGGGTTGTTATAAAGCTAGGGCTCCTCTAGGAATCTCTGTTTTCATGTGTCTACATCTTCCTTGACCTTCTCCATGAGGTAACAGAGAAGCCCTCACCAAAACCAGGGCATGCCCTTGAACTTCCCAGCCTACAGACCCACAAGTGAAATAAACCTTTTCTCTTTATAATTTACCCAGTCTCAGGAATTCTGTTATAGCGACACTAAATCAACAAAGACAGAGAATTGGTACTGAGAGATGGAATGTTGTTATAAAGATACCCCAAAATGTAGAAGCAGCACTGGATCTATGTAATGGGCAGAGGCTGAAAGAGTTTGAAGGAACAGGAAGAGACTGTACTGCCATGAATGGAGCATTAAATGTGATTCCAGTGAGTGCTCAGAAAAAGACAAAAAGATAAAGGAAAGTTTGGAACTTCTTAATGTCTGGTTAAGTGGTCATGACCAAAATGCTGACTGAAAAAAAGACAGTAACGCTGAGTGAAGTGGCTCACATCTGTAATCTCAGCACTTTGGGAGGCCAAAGCAGGAGGATCACTTGAGGCCAGGAGTTTGAGACCAGCTGAGCAACACAGTGAGACCCCATCTCTACAAAAAATTTACCCAGGCACAGTGACTCATGCCTATTATGCTAGCATTCTGGGAGGTTGATGTGGGAGGATTGCTTGAGACCAGGAGTTCAAGACTAGCCTGAGCAAGAGTGAGAACTAGTCTTACAAAAAAAATAGAAAAATTAGCCAGGCATGGTGGCACTCACCCGCAATCCCAGGTACTCCAGAGGCTGAGGCAATAGAATCACTTGAGCCCAGGAGTTTGAGGTTGCAGTGGCTAAGATATGCCACTGCCCTGCACTTTAGCCAGGGTGAAAGAGTGAGATTCTGTCTAAAAAAAAAAAAAGAAGAAGAAAAGAAATAAAGAAAGAGAAAAAAAAAAGATAGTAAAGTGCATTTTAATGAAGTCTAAGATAGAAATGAGGAGGAACTTACTTATTCGGAACTAGAGCAAACATTATCCATGTTACACTATCACAAAAATTAGGCTGCCTTTTTTCCATGTCCTAGGGCTTTTATAGAAGGCCAGACTTAAGAACAATGGCCTCAGCTGTCTGTTGGAAAAAATATCTAAGCAGCAAAATACTCAAGAAATGGTGTGGTTACTTTTAACAGCTTACACTTTGCTATGGCAGCAAAGGAATAATCTAAAGTTGGAATTTATAATTAAAAGGGAAGCAAAATGTAAAAATTTGGAAAGTTTTCAGACTAGCTATGTGATACAGGATGAAAGAGCATTTTTTGTTTGTTTGTTTGTTTGTTTGTCTTTTTATTTTTTTAAGGACAAGGTCTTTAGTAAAAAGACTGGCTCCATGTCTAGGGGGACCATGGGGCCTGAGCTGCCACCAGGACCCCAGAACAGTATAGCCACGGGAAGCATGGGAAGCCTTCCTAGGAGAGCTTCAGTTACTGGACTCTAATCATATGAGCAAACATAGCCCTAGTGGTCAGAGTACTTGAGGCCTTGGGGGACCAATCCTCACCTGAATGTGTCAAGGAGGCAGCACATGAAATCACAAGGGATTATCCTCCAGCTTTAAGATTTCATAGCTTGCCCTGCTGAGTTCTGGACTTGCTTGGGGCCTATTACTCTTTTATTTTTGCTTATTCCTCCCTTTTGAAATAGGAATATCTGCCTTATGCCTGTACCACCATTGTATATTGAAAGTAGATTACTTATTTTGATTTCAAAGGCTCACAGATGAGACTTTGTACTTTGTACTTTTGAACTGATGCAGAAATGAATTAGGACCTTGGGGCTTTAGGGATGGAATAAGTATCTTTTTATGTGATAAGGACATGAGTTGTGGGGACAGGGGCAGAATGCTATGGTTTGAATGTTTGTCCCTTCAGAAGGTCATATTGAAATTTAATCCCTAATGTGGCAGTATTAAGAGGTGGGGGCTTTAAGAGGTGATTGGATGATGAGGGATCTACCCTTATAAATGGATTGATGCATTCATGGATTAATGAATTCATGGGTAGATTAATCGGTTATCATGGGAGTAGTACTGGTGGCTTTATAAGAAGAAGATAGACCTGAGCTAGCAGGATCAGCCCCCTTGACATGTGATGTACTGCACCACCTTGGGACTCTGCAGAGTCCCCGCCAGCAAGAAGGCCTTCATCATATGTGGCCCCCTCACCTTGGATTTCTCAGCCTCTATAACTGTAAGAAATAAATTTCTTTTTAAAATAAATTCCCCAGGTTCGGGTATTCTGTTATTAGCAACAGAAAACTGACAGAGACATCATTTAACTGAATTTAGTTTGCATTGATAGAATATTTCATTAAATAAAGCAGAAAACATATCCTTCTCAAACTCACATGGAATATTCACCAAGACAGACTGAATTCTGGACCATAAAAATTCACCTTACCAAATTTAAGATAATAGAAATCTTATAAAGTATTCTCTCAGACTACAATGAAACTAAATTAGAAATCATTAACAGAAAGATAGCTGGACAATCCCAAACTTTTACATTAAACAACACAATTTCAAATAACACATACATCAAAGGATAACTCTCAAATGAAATTTTAAAATATTTTGAATTAAATAAAATTAAGAATTCAACTTATCAAAATCTGTGAGATGTGGAGATATTTATAGCATAGAATGCATGTATTAGAAAAGAAGAAAAAGATAAAAAGCAATAATTTAAGCTTCTACTTGAAGGAACTAGAAGAGAAGCTTAATCCTAAAGCAAGCAAAAGAAAATAACAAAAGTGAAATCCAAAATCAATAAAATTGAAAACAGGAAAACAATAGAGAAAATCAATAAAACCTAAATCTGTTTTTTTGAGAAGCTCAATAAAACTGATAAATCCTAAGCAAGGTCATTCAGGAAAAGAGAGAGAAGACACAAATTGCTAATATCAGAATTGAAAGGGGGAACATTACTACCAATTCTATAGATATTAAATGGTTAATAAAAGAATATTATGAAAAAAATCTATGCCAACAAATTTGATCACTTGGGTGAAATGAACTAATTCCTTGAAAAACACAATCTACCAAAACTCACACAAGGACAAATTACATCTGCATCTATTAAATAAATTTAATAAAGAAACAATAAACTTCTTGAACAGAAAGCACTGAGCAGGCTGAGCAGCTTTCACTAGTGAGTTACACCACACATTTAAGGAAGAAAATACCAATTATCTACAACCTCTCCCAGGAAATAGAAATAGAGAGGATCCTTTCTAACTCATCATATGAGGCTACCATTATTCTAATACCAAAACAAAAAATATATAATTATGTTAGTAAATACAGAAAATACATTTGACAAAGTTCAGAACTCATACATGATAAAAACTAGAAACAAACTAGCAATAGAGGGGAATTTCCTTAACTTGATAAAGAACATCTATAAAATCCTGCAATTAAGATCATACTTCATGGTGAGAAACTAGATGATCAAGACAAGGATATTTATTCATTCTCACCACTCTTATTCAATGAGGTACTGAAAGTGCTAACTGATATAACAATACAAGAAAAGTAAATAAAAGATACACAGATTCAGAAGTATGAAAAAAACTGTCTTTGTTCACATAAGTCATTACCTATGTCAAAAATGCCAATCAATTAGCCAAAAAATAATTACTAGAATTAGTAAGTAATTTTAGTAATTTGGCAGGATGTGAGATTAATATACAAAAGTCAATTTTGTCTCTAGATCACCAGTGAATAATTAGAATTTAAAATAAAAAACATAATACCATTTACATTAGCACAGTGAAAATGAAATATTTTGTTATACATCTAACAAAAAATATATAGAAGATCTATATAAGGAAAGCTACAAAACTGATAAAAGATATCCAGGAAATATAAATAAATATAAAGACACACCATGTTCAAGGATAGGCAGACTCAATATTTTTAAGACGTCAGTTCTTACCAGCTTGATCTATAGATTCAATAAAATCCCAAACACCAAGAAAATTATTTGGTGGATATGATGAAGTAATTCTAAAGTTTATATGGAAAATCAAAATGCTCAGAATAGCCAATACAATACTGCAGGAGAAAGACACAACTGGAGGACTTACACTACTCAACCGCATGACTTAACTCAAAATTACAAATCAAAAGAATCTGGTGTTGGAAAATAATAAACAGATCAATGGAAGAGAATAAAAAGTCCAGAAGTAACCCACAAAAATTTAGTCAACTCATCTTTGACCAAGAAGTAAAGACAATTCAATGGAGAAAGAATAGTCTTTTCAACCAATGGGCCTGGAATACCTGGACAGCCATAAGGAAAAAAAAAAAAACTGAATCTAGATATAGATCTTAATATCTTCACAAAAATTAACTTTAAATGGAATATAGACCTAAGTGTAAAATGCAAAGCAATAACAATTCTAAACAATAACATAGAAAAAAGTCTATTTGACTTTGGGTTTGGTGGCGAGTTTTTAGATACAACACCATTAGCATGATGTATGAAAGATAAATTTAACAAGTTGGACTTCATTAAAAGTTTTGTTCTTTGAAAGACACTGTTAAGGTAATAAAAAACCAAGCCACATACTGGGAGAAAATAGTTGCAAATACACATCTTATAAAGGACTTGTTTAAAATACATATATATACACATATATATATACATAAAGAAGTCTTTTAAAAACTCAATTTAAAAAAAACCCAAAACAAGTAAAAAGTAGGCAAAAGATTTGAACAGGTAACTTGCCAAAGAAGATATACGGATGGCAAAACCTATGAAAACTTTGCCAAAATCATATATCATTAGGCTATTGAAATTAAAACAACAATGAAATATCAGTACATACCTATTAGAATGGCTAAAATCCAAAGCACCATTAACACCAAATACTGGCTCGTATTTGAAACAATAAGAACTCATTTGTTGCTAGTGAAAATGCAAAATGTTACAGCCACTTGTGAAGACAGTTTGGCAGTTTCTTGCAAATCTAAGTATGGGTTTACCATATGGTTCAGCAATCAAACTCTTAAGTTTGAGTAAAGGTATTTACTCAACTGAGTTGAAAACTTAACATCCAAAAAACAGCACACACATGTTTATAGCAGCTTTACTCATAATTGGCAAAACCCAGAAGCAATCAAAATGTCTTCCAAAAGGTTAACAAATTAACTATATTATACCTATATAATGGAATAATATTCAGCTATAAAAATAAATGAACTATCAAGCCACAACAGGGCAGGACGGTACTTCAAATGCATATTTCCAAATGAAACAAGCCAGTCCGAAAAGGCTACACAGTGTATGATTTCAACTATATGACATTCTGGAGCAGTCAAAACTGTAGAAACAATAAAAAAAGATCAGTGATTTCCAGGGGTTTGGAGTGGAGGGGGTGATCCGTGGTTGTAAGGGTTTGAAGGAGGTCTGAATGGGTGTAACACAAAGGATTTTTAGGGAAGTGAAATGATTATTCACTATATTGTAATCACGGATACATGACATGCATTTGTCAAAATCCGTAAAACTGTACAACACAATGAGTGAATCCTTATGCAAGCTATGAACTTTAGTTAATAAAAAGAAAAAAAAACTTTATATTTGATGTACACCAATAGAACTTGTTGAATGTAAAATAAATTGCATCTTCACTTTCAAGATGCCTAATATGGATTATGAATTACACAATCCATCAGCTGAATTATGTAGAACTCCAAAACAAACTTAAAAAATAGACATTTTGAATAATCAGTCCATTTTAATTTTTATAAAACATAATCTACTTTCCAATATTTGTATTCAGTTGATTAAAGTTATATCTATCTGCAATATCGGTTTGATCATCTTGGAACTCAATGTGCTCCCCCCACTCATATGTTGAAATCCTAACCCCCAGTACCTAAGACTGTGACTGTTTATAGAGATAGGGTTTTTAAAGGTATAATTAAACTAAAATGGGGTGATTAGGGTGGGGCCCAGTCCAATATGACTTACAAGAAGTGGAGATTAGGACACGGATAGATAAGCACAGAGGACGGATGATGCTAAGACACAGAGGGATATCCGCCATCCGCAAGCCAAGGAGAAAGGCTTTGGAAGAAACTAATCCTAACACCTTGATTTCAGACCTTTAGCCTTCAAAATTGTGAGAAAATAAATATCTCTTGTTTAAACCACCCAGTTTGTAGTTCTTTTTCATGGCCCTAGGAAGTTAATACACAATATTACTGATTAAAGTCAAATAATTAAATCCAGTACTGCAAATACTTCTATTATCACAAGGAGGTTTTCTGATCTGTGGGAAAGATGATTCACCAAACTCTTTATTAGATATTTATTTTTATTGATTTTTGAAACAATGTCTTTTAACCTTGGACCAGTGATCAAAAAAAAATGTTATTGTCCATCAGCACAGAGCAGAGGTTTTTGTGTGTTTGTTTGTTTGTTTGTTAAAGGTAATTGAATACACTGCTTAAACATTTTGTCATAAATAGATTTGTGCAAATTCCTTAAATTTTTACAAATACTCAAATTTACTTGACCAACGTAGACAAGTAGTACAATTATCACCAATTTGACATTTCTGCTCCATGAAATAAAAAGAAATCTATTTTGGTTTTATAATTTTAAAATATTCTAGTATTTATTCAAACATGCTGACAGTACCAATACTAGCCTATTTTATGAACTATGCTTATAGAATATATAATTCAGTTTTTTGTTTCCTCCATTGATAGTACTTAATTTAAATTGCAATTTCATATGTGCACTGTCTGTGTTTGTATGTGTTTGTGTAGGTGAATGTATGCAAGAGTGTATGTGTGTAGGTAAATGATGACTGTGTGTATGTGTCCATATGCATGCCCATGTGTGTATGCCAACATATGGCTGTATACATTTATGTATGTGGGCAAATGTGTGCACACATGTTTGCATGCATGCACTTTTATGTGCGTGTGTGTATTTCATGTGAAAATATATGGATATATATGTGTGTGCACAGATGTGTTAATGTTAGATGGCATCCTCTGTGCTTAGCACAATGCCTGACACATATTGACCATGAAAAAAATTTCTTGAGAGAAATACTCTTAAAACAAAGAGTATATGATTTTCAGTTTATTTTACTTTGGTTTCAAATTGATATATGTTCTATGTAATTTTGAAATATATTTAAATTGCTTTCATCAAAATAATAATTATATTTACAAATGAAACCAAGAAATGTGACTTTATTTGGAAGAATTGAACGATGTTTAATGTCATATTTTTTCCTTGTACATTATTTTGTTTAATTTTAATCATAATATGTTAGAGTTAACCTAAGATAATATTATATATTTAAAATTTAAACTATTTTATGACCTCTCAACTCGTATTCAAGTTTAAAATAAAAACTTTGACTCAGACCTAACAGTACCGGCAAAAATATCATAAATTTTTAAAGTTTTAATATTTGTATATAACTAATGATAACAAAGCTTATAATGTTTGTTCCTTCATTTAAATATGTGAAGTAAATATTTTAATACATACTTTAAAAGCATGTTTACTTCATTTCTTCATGAGTTAAAAACCTTGATTGCTATTCTTACATTTTCTTTGTGACAATGTAAGGCAAAAGTTTTTAAAGATAGTTATTTTCCCCATTCTTTTGTTTTCCTTTTCTAGTTTTTCAACATTTAATAAAAGAATGCTATGATGTTTTGCAAATCTTTCATTTATTTTCCATTGTACGATATTCTAGAAAACACTAAAAATATTTTCTCACTGATTTATCTTTCTTATTCAGTACTTTTTTGCTGAAACTCATTGAGTTTCCCGTGTTGTATTTTGAATAATGCTAAAATTATCAGGGTTGTTTATGTTAAGTATCCTTTTTACTTGTTTATAACAAAATAATCAATCATCATCAAAATACTGTGAATAAATGGTTCTAGGTAGCTAACAAAACAATAACAATTTTCAATAACTCTTGAAGTTAATTTTTACTCAAAAGAGAATAGGAATAGAAAAATCTTATATTTCACTTTTTGGCAAATTGAAATCCATTAAAATTTGTAAATTTCCACAGACTATTAAATTATGACATTTTAAAGACTATTATGTTTTCAAAAAGTTTCTTAAGAATTGCCCAAAGCTGTAATGAAATGTATTACCTTAAGCTACATGAAAAATTAACAGATATATAAAGTCACTAGTCATGTTTTTCTTATGCTTTTTCATTTTTATCTTGCCCTGAAGCTTGGGGTTTTCAATTATTTTAATCATAGGTTATCTATGCTTTATTAATTTTCTCAAGGCTCGTGCTATTTAGAACAGAACTAACTTTATTAAGAACTTCGTCTTAACATATCTCAATATATATTGTTTGTTTGAATAAACATCAGGTTCCCAGAGAGAGATTTCTTCTCTTAAAACCATATCATTTATTCATCCATTTATTAACTAATTAGGTTCTGCAATTACTATAATAGATTTCTCAATGTTGAGCCTACAAAGGTAGATAAGAGAGAGCTTTTTTTTTTTGTTTGATTTGATGCTGTGGTATGGGGAATGCATTCCATTCCAGAAGCATTCAATTGTCCAAGAATAGGACACATAGTGAATGGAGGTAGTGGAGGAAAAGGCTAGAAATATGGAAAAGTATCAGGTCTTACAGAGACTTCAATGGTGTATGAAAGTACTTTATTTTGTGGATAATAGGTAAACTCTGGTTTTAGAACAGAAGAGTCACATAATCAGATATAAATCAGTTAGCAGGTTTACAATGTCTTGAGTGGGGAAATGAATGATAATACTGCTAGTGTTCAGGTGACACACAATAAAGTCAGAACCAGACAAAGTTAGTAGTGATGAAATTGTGGAGAGCGGTGTGAAGTTGAAATAGATTGTGTCTACTATTTTCACTCAGCAACTCTTAATTATTTAATCAATCTGTATTAATAGTATTTAACTCTCCCTCTTTACAACATACTACATAAGATACTCAGAGAATAAACATTATCATTGAGCATTTTTATAGACTATTATAGTACATAATGTCTCTTTGAGGAAATTTTGTTCAAACATACGACATCCTTGGGGGATTTTTTCTCTTTAAAATATAGTGCTACCATTTTCCATAGTTAGAAATATACAGTAGTAAATATTCTAAAAATTAGAATGCCCACCCTATGGAAAGTGCCAACCACAGAACATTGTCTTTGTTTATTTCTAAAAACTATTCAAACAGATGGATTTTCAAATTGAACTTCAAATCCCTATCTGCCTGTATCAACTAGAATCATATATACTTGGACATTTCCTTAGGTAGCTGCTGGATGTCAAATGTGCATTTTGTAGTTATTCACTTACGTGGCCAATTTGCAGTTCCTAGAATATACCCAAAATTAACTTTTTCAAATGCATAATAAAATAGCTCTAATTGAACCTATAGTGAGAAAAATGTTATTTAGTTTTTCAAATATTTAGTAACCTCCAGAATAGAATTCAAGGGAGAAGTACAGAGAGCCTTTCTGATTAAACCTTAATAAGTAAGCCTTCATTTTCCTCATGCTTTCTCTTCTTTTCCCCTTGCTTTGTCCTCCTTGTTCTTTTGATTTTTCTAATTAAGTGAAAGTTCAATGTAAAAGTGTTTGAATTTTGGGGGGAAAAAGCTCAGTGACAGGTTGTGACTGCATTTGACTATAATGGTTCTGAAACTCAGAGAAAGAAAAGTGGCAGATGGGCAAAGATAAATGATTTCTGACCAGGAATATCATTGCTACTGTAATATAAATCATCAACTTGAAGGGATTTCTTTAAGTAAAATGTTTAGGTAATAAAATTGCTAACTGTGACAAACTTTTGCCTTCCTTGTTCTAACGTATATATTTATATTATAGTTATATCTTTAAGATACTTAAGAAGTTGTGTTTGATTATTAAAATGATTCCTACATTATAATTCTAAAAGAAGTCCCATTTGATTGTTTGGTTTTTTTTTTTTTTTTTTTTATTTCAGCTCATCATGGGGGTACATAAGTTCAGGTTATATACATTGACCATGTCCGGCCCATCCCCCTGAGTCAGAGCCTCAAGCATGTCCATTCTCCATACAGTGCACCTGGCACTCACCACATAGTCATACCTCCATCCCCTCCCCCCACCCCCCACCTCCCACCTCCCCGAGTCAGCACCTTCAAGCATGACCATTCCCCAGACGGTGAGCAACGCACTCATCATGTAGGCATACACCCATCACCTCCCCCCACCCCCCATCTCAGTCTGATATCCAATTGTTATCCTTCCCCGATGTGCATTTAGGTGATGATCAGGGAAACCAACGCGTGGTGCTTATATGGTTTTCTTTTTAATTTATTTTTGAAAAGTGTCCAGGCTGGGTGAGGTAGCTCACGCCTGTAATCCTAGCCCTCTGTGAGGACGAGCCGGGTGGATAGCTCGAGGTCAGGAGTTTGAGACCAGCCTGAGCGAGACCCCGTCTCTACTAAAAATAGAAATAAAAATTATCTGACCAACTAAAAATATATATAGAAAAAATTAGCCGGGCATGGTGGTGCATGCCTGTAGTCCCAGCTACTCGGGAGGCTGAGGCAGGAGGATCGCTTAAGCCCAGGAGTTTGAGGTTACTGTGAGCTAGGCTGACGCCACGGCACTCACTGTAGCCCGGGCAACAAAGTGAGACTCTGTCTCAAAAAAAAAAAAAAAAAAAAAAGTGTCCAGGTTCTTTGAATTTTTTCATCTATTCCTTCAATACATATTTATTAATCACATACAAAGAGCAAAGCACAATTCTGTGCATTGGGAATATAAGCAGTGAACAAAATAGACAAGGTTGTCAGGAAAAAAAAGTTAGAAAAAGACTAAAGATATTACTGATTTTCTTCTCAATTAAATATTCACATTGTCTAATGGTCTCTCTGGGGATTTTCTGATTCTATAGAGATGTGCATTTTTAATTGTATTTGACACATGGTATAAAAATTAAATTGTTTAAAATGGATAATATAAATGATTTCTGATCATGACAATGCAAATGAACATTGTCCAGTAGAGAATATAAATCTCTCTAAGTCAAATTCTTAGTCCAACAGATTGTAGCCTGTTACTTATTCCCTCCTTAAGTAATGAGTTAAATAAAATCTTTAAACCATGTACATTTAATATTTGATGAGTCATGATTTTATAGTTTTAGAAATTTTATTTTAACAAAAAGCTTTTCTGTTTGTAACTTATATTCTAGTGGATCTTATGTAAATGTCTTCATACCTTAAAAAGAAAAGATTCTTCCATCTCCATTTATTATAATAAGATGACTTCTCTGGAAAGACAGAAATTCCTCATTTATATTGGCAGAAAAATATAAATGGAGAATATATTTCAAGGATCTGGACTTTCAAAACAAACCTAGTTTTTTTAAATACTCAAAAGTAAGGATACACTGTTTCTTTGTTTTCCTGTGCCTCTTCAAGCTTTAGTTTGGAGCAATAAGAACATACAATTTTTTAGATAATGATTTTTGCTAGTTAACCTGAAATGAAAGTACACATATTGTTTACAGAGTTGATGGTAAATATAGTTGAATACTCATCATGCAGTCTACAGGATCCAGCTGGTTATTATAAGCTTTTATGAATAGTCAATAAAACTTCATAGATACCCATTTCTAGTACCTTACTCTCAGAGCCATAATCAGGTAGAAAAACAGTCTAATTGGAAGAGAATGTGATATTATCTAATCATGAGCGCTGACAATATAAAGAACTGGTATTCAGCTGTGATATCTGTGAATGATAAAACAGTAACCAAAGGTATGTGTAAGCTTGAATAGTGTAGTAATTGAACATATTAATGGAAATTTTTCTCTGAAAATATCTGAAATTTTACCGATCCTTGTGAATAATTTTTGTGTAAGTTTCTTAGTCTATTTTTTTATTTAATTACTTAGGTGTTTAGGAATCCATGTAAACTAACTTTTAAGATAGTATCATTATGAACTGATCATAGACCAATTAAGAAGATTACTCATTTGGGGGAAATTCTACATATAAACTATGTTGAGATCATGAAAATATTGACTATTATAAACAAATGTATATTGCTAAATTTTTTATAAAATTTTATTAGTGATTTCTGAAAATAGAGTTAGTATACTTGTACTTTTCCAAAAGCCTCTGGACTCTAACAAAATTTTTCCCACTCAAAAATTGCAATTCATCAAAATTTGCTAATAGTTTGATAAAATAATTT
Source organism: Lemur catta (assembly GCF_020740605.2). NCBI lineage: Eukaryota > Metazoa > Chordata > Mammalia > Primates > Lemuridae > Lemur > Lemur catta. The sequence goes on along the minus strand of NC_059139.1, from coordinate 61,548,601 downwards.
AATAATGTCTCTATATCTCTTATTCTTAAAAGCAGATAAGTAGAATTTTATTCTCAAAACACATTACAAATTGGATTATAACATTTCACTGAAGCTAAATGAAGCATTATTATTTATTATTATTTAATGATTGACACCAGGACACTTCATTTGGCAGGGAATCATGGAGGTAAAAGCAGACATGTTCAATTTTAAGTTGAAAAGGGAAAATTGGTTTTAATCATATTAGCAAAAATCATTAAGAGGTTTTTAGATTTTTAGGCAGCATTCCCTCACTCTTTCAAATTTAACTTTCTAAAGAGAAGTTTATATCTAAAATAAGAATAATCATAATACCAATGGCAAAGATAATTAGTTGGCTTTCTAGTCTGAGGAAAACAAAAATGAAGGTAATTATATCCTTTAAATTTTTAATCTTGTTATACTATATTTTCTTGGAAATTGAATACAGATAGAAATAAAGTACTAAATAAATTGTCTCTGATCTATAGTGGATGTATGTTTGTTTTCACTGCCCATCAACTTTTTTACCTTCATCTAGAAAAATCTCGCTAGGATTTCAGTTTTCTCCTTTATTTTAAATTTTTTAAAATTTATTTTGAAATAATTATAGTTTTATAGGAAGTTTCAGCTAGTACAGACAGGTCCTGTGTATCCTTCATCTAGTTTCCTACAATTAATACACTTTATATAATTATAGGACAATATCCAAATCAGAAATTTGATCTTCATACAACATATGTATATAGCTCTCCGTCATTTTATCATATGTTTAGGTTTTTGTAACCAATTTTGCAATCAAAAAACAGAATTATTTCATAACTGCAATGATCTCCCTTTTACTATCCCTTTACACACACACCCATTGCCCTCTGCCTCAATGATCTCTAAGCCCTAAAACCACTTATCCATTTTCCATCTCTATAATTTTCTCAATTTGAGAATGCTATTTAAATTAAATCATAAAGGATGTGTCCTGTTGAGACCAGATATCGCACTCAGCATAATACCGTTGAGATCCCTCCAGTTGTTTCATATATCAATAATTCATTTCTTTTTATTGCTGAGTAGTATCTCACGGTATGGATGCACCACAGTTTGGTTAGCCATTTGTCTGTTGAAGGAAATTTATTTTGTTTCCCGTTTTGAGCTATTAAATACATGTACATGTTTTTGTGAGGATAAATTTTCATTCCCTTGAGTGAAATGAGCAGGAGTATAATTGCCTGCTCATATGGTAAATGCATTTTCAGTTTTTTAAAAACTGTCAAACTATTTTCCAGATTGTCTATACCATTTTACATTCTCATCAGCAATGTATGAGCCATCCAGTTTCTCGGTAGCACTACTGGCATTAAGTAATAATGCCAGTAATGCTATTACTATTTTTAAAATTTTACTTGTAAAAGTGTGTGGCAGTGTTTCATCACAATCTTCATTTGTATTTTTCTAATGGCTAGTAATGTTGACCATATTTCTATGTGCTTATTTCTCATCTGTATATTTTTTGTATAAAATATCTCCTCATATCTTTTGCCCATTTTATGATTATTAATAATGTTTTGTTTGTTAATGTTGAGTTCTAAGAGTTCTTTAACTATTCTAGTTATACATCTTTTATCAAATTGTTTTATAAATATTTTCTCCCAGTTTGTAATTTGTCTGGTCATTGTCTTAACATGGTCTTTTCCAGAACAAAAGATTTTCATTTTGATGAAGCCAAATTTATCAAATTTTTTCTTATATAGATCATTCTTTTGATGCCATGTCAAAAATTCTTCACCAAGCACATAGAACTAAAAAATTTTCTTCTTTGTTATCTTCCAAAATTTCTATGGTTTTATATGTTGTATTTAGATCTATGATCCATTTTGAGTTAATTTTTGTATTAAGATATAAGGTTTAGGTCAAAAGTTATTTATTTATTTATTTATTTTGCCTATGGCTACCTGATTGTTCCATCATCATTTTTTGAAAAGACTAAAGACTTACTTTGACAAAAATAAGTTGGCTGTACTTATACAGGACAATTTCTAGATTCTATATTTTGTTCCATTCCTTTACTTGTCTTTGCTCTGCCAATAAAACAGTCTTGATTACTGTAGTTATATAGGTCTTGAAATTGGATAGAGTAATTCTTTCCACTTTATTTTTCTTTTAAAAATGTTTTTAGTTATTCTAATTGCTTCGTCTTTTCTTATAAGTTTGATAACTATCATGACAATATCTACAAAATATCTTCCTGTAATTTTGATAACAATTTTTTTAACTTTTATATCAATTTAGGAAGAATTGGTGACAATTTTATATTAGGTATTCCAATCCATGAGCCTGGTATGTTTCTCTATTTATTTAGATTTTCTTTAATTTTTCATCAGTATTATGTAGTTTTTAGCATGCAAGTTCTATAAATATTTTGTTAGAATTACACCTAAGTATTTTTTGACCAACTGCAAATGATATTATATTTTAAAATTATGTTTCCATGTTTATTGCTAGTATATACAAATATATAATTTTCATTTGTTGATATTGTATGCTGTGACATTGCTGAACTCACTTCTTAGTTCTAAGAACATTTTTTTGTAGATTACTCAGGATTTTCTGTGCAGACCATATGTAATTTGCAAATAAGAACAGATTTATTTCATCATTTTCTGATTTATATGATTTTTCTCCCCCTCCTCCCCACTTGTTTTGGCTTATTGAACAGGCAACAATCCAGTGCTACATTAAATAGTAGTGGTGAGAGTGGACATCTTATATTCTTCCTGATCTTAGAGGAAATGCATTCACTCCTTCACTACTCAATGTAATGTTAGCTGTAGGTTTTTTCTTAGATGTACCATACAAGCTGAGGAAGTTCCCCTCTGGTTAAGATTTCTCAGAGTTTTTATTGAATGAGTGTTGAATTATATCAAATACTTTTTTAAATCAATTAATATGCTTACATGATTTTTCTTCTTTAAATTGTTGGTAGGGTGGACTACAACATTTATTGATTTCTTTTGAATATTAAATCAGTCCTGTATGCCTATATAAACCTGGCTTCCTTATGTTAAATAATTACTCTTATATATTGCTTAATTATGTTTGCTAATAAGTTAAGATTTTTTTCTTCTATATTCATGAGGAATATCGATTTTTAGTTTTCTTTTTTCAAATTTCTGGTTTTGATATCACGATAATACAGACTTCATAAAATGAATAGAGAAGTGGTTCCCCTTCTCAAATTTCTGGAAGAAATTGATGTTAGCTTTTAAAAAAAAATTGATGAAATTCTTCACTTAAATCATCTGGATGTGGAAATTTAATTTTTAGGAGGTTGATAATTACAAATTTAAATTTCCTTCATAGTTATAGGACTATTCATATGATCTCTTTCATATTAGGTGAATTGTGGTAATCTGTAATTTTTGAAGAGTTGATCTATTTCATCTAAGTTTTCAAATTTATGTCTCTAACAGTTGTTCACAATATTCCATATTATCATCTTGATGTCTGTGGTATCAGTAGTAATAGCCATTTCTGCTTTATTTTGATTAATTTATGTATGCTATGTCCTTTTTACCATCAGAAATATTGGCCTGTATTTTGCTTTCTTTTTTTTTTTTTTTTTTGTCCTTCTCTGGCTTTGGTATCAGGGTACTGCTAGCCATGTAGAATGAGTTTGAAAGAATTTCCTTCCCTTTGGAATAGTCTGAGAAAAATTTGTATTAGTTCTTCTTTCAAAGTTAGGTAGAATTCAGCATTGAAGCCATCCAGTCCTGGGCTTTTCCTAATATTATTTCCTTATAATTCAATCTTGTTACTCATTATTTACCTGTTAGGGTTTTCTATTTCTTCCTGATTTAATCTTGGTGGGCTGTATGTGTACAGGAATTTATTCATTTCCATTAAGTTTTCCAAATTGTTACTGTATAGTTGTTTATAATAATCTCTCATGGGCCCTTGTATTTCTTTGGTATCAATTATAATGCATCCTTTTTTTGTTTCTGATTTTATTTACTTAGGCCTTCTCTCTTTTTTCCTTATTTAGTCTACCTAATACTTTGTCAATTTTGTGTATCTTTTTAAAAAACCAACTTTTTGTTCCATAGATTTTTTATATTGTCTTTTGGTCTATATCATTTATTTCTGCTCTAATATTTATTATTTCTTTCCTTTTGATAATTTTGGGTTTGTTTTGTTCTCACTTTTCTAGTTTTTTGAGGTGCAACATTAGGCTATTTGAAATTTTTCTACTTTTTAACATGGGTATTTATTGCTATAAGTTTCCCTTTTAGTATGATTTTTTTCTGCATACCATAGGTTTTGGTATGTTGTGTTTCTATTTTCATTCATTTAAAGAAATTGTCTAATTTCTTTCTTAATTTCTTCATTCACACATTGGCTATTCAGGAGCAAGTTATTTCATTTCCATGTATTTGAACAGTTTTGAAAGTTTCTCTTGTTGTTGATTTCCAGTTTTATTCCATTGTGGTCAGAAAAGATATTTGATATGATTTTGATGTTTTAAAATTTATTGAGACTGTTTTGTGTCCTAACATGGTCTATTCTGGAAAACGTTCCGTGTGCTAATGAGAGAAATGTGTAATTTGCAGCTTTGGATAAAATATTCTGTAAATGTCTGTTAGATTCATTTAGTCTATAGTGCAATTTAAATCCAAAGTTTCTTTGTGGATTTTCTGTCTAGATAATCTGTAAAATGCTGGTAGTGGGGTTTGAAGTCCTCAGAGTCATTGTCCTGAGATCTATTTCACCTTTCATATTTGATAATTTTTGCTTTATATATCTGAGTACTCCTGTGTTGGGTCCGTATATGTTAATATTTATAATTGTTACATCCTCTTGCTGAATTGATTTTTTTCACTATATGATGACCTTCTTTGGCTCTTTTTACTGTTTTTGACTTCTACTTTATCTGATATAATACAGCTACTCCTGCTTGTTTTGGTTGCTGTTTGCATGGAATATCTTTTTCTATCCTTTCATTTTCAGTTTAAGTAGGATTCTATAGGTAAAGTGAGTTTCTTTTAGGAGGCATACAGTCAGATCTTGTTTTTTTTTTTTTAATCTATTCATCCAATCTCATTTTTTAATTGGGGAATTTAATCCATTTACTTTCAAGGTTATTACTGATAGGTGAGGACTTACAGCTGTCATTTTATTAACTGTTTTTTGGTTGTTTTTGTATATTTTTGTTCATTTCTTCCTCTCTTTTTCCTTGTGGTTTGGTGATGTTCAGTAGTTACAAGATTTGATCTCTTTCTCTTTTACATTTGTATATATGCTTTACCAGTGAATTTTATACTTTACTGTGTTTTAATGATGCTAGTATTTTTTTTTCCACTTACTGATGTAGGACTTCCTTAAGAATTTCTTATAAGGTCAGTTTAGTGGTGATGCATATCTTTAATTATTGCTTGTCTGAAAAAGACTATTTGTCCCTCATTTTTGAAGGATAGCTTTGCTCTGAATAGTATTCTTGCTTAGCCTTTTTTTTTTTAAATATATGTTTAGCACATTGAATATATCATCCCATCGTCTTCTGTCCTATAAGGTTTCTGCTCAGAAATCTTCTGTTACTCTAATGAAAATTCCCTTGTATGTCACTTGGCATTTTTCTCTTGCTGTTTTTAGAATTATCTCTTTGTCTTTGACTTTTGACAGTTTGAGTATAATGTGCCCTTTTTGGTTGAATCTATTTGAGGACTCTTGAACACACTTGATCTAAATGTTCATATCTCTCCCAAGACCAGGGAAATTTTCAGCTATTATTTTATTAAATAGATTTTTCTATGTTGTTTTCCATCTCTTTTTCTTCTGAAATTCCCTATAATGCAAGTATTCATTTTCTAGTCATCAGGGTGACATTCCTGGCAGTGGTCATTGGGCAGGCCAGTTCGCAGGCCCTGAGTGGTATACAGGGTGCACCTGGTGAAGGTTGCCAGTGACAGTGGATCCTTATTGGACCAGTCCTCTGACCAAAAAGTAATTATTTCAGTTGAAATATGGACATTTTGTATATTATGTCACAAGATTATGGACATTATTTAGATCTTGCGTTTTACCAGAACTCTTTGACACTGATTTGGAGGATGGAGGAAGATACTGTAACCACGGGACCATCTCATACCAATTAACCATAGTTTAATCTGTGGTAGATAGCACAGAGTCAAAACTGCAAGTCATGTAGCCTATGTGACCAGAATGGAAAAAAGCTTCAACCTCCTAATTGTTAACACCACCATACTGGAAGACTGGCTGCATTGGTATCACCTTGGAACTAGTTACTGCTTTTATGGGCCGTAAAAGATTGACTCACCCAGATGAGGGAGACAGATTTGGACGTATCTGAGTGTTGTCTCCTGTCCCCTTGCCAATTAACTCCCAATAAAGCCTTTTCTTTTCTTAAAAGCTGGTGCTATGGTATTGGCTTCTATGTGTGCCAGAAAGTGAATCTATTGCTTCATAACAACACCACCTCGCTACTGTTAGGTGGGGTGTAAAATTCTTTATTCAGCCTCCATTGACACCTGGAAGAGGGAGGAACTCCTTGTTAATGTTGAGTGAGATTGTAAGTTTTGGCTCCCTGTTAGGTCTCTACTAAAACTACCTTGGCTGAAAGGGGAAGGTGTGTCTCATCACCGCTGGATAGGAGTAGACGCCCAGGATCTCTATGTGGTAAAAAATGACACCCTGAAACCAGGAGAGAGGTGATCTCAATACTGCTGAGTGAGTAGGGCTTATTACAACTTTATAGGACATAACTCTGGGCTCCCTATCTTGCCTCAGACTTTTTTTTTCTGTGCATTCAGCTTACATAGAGCAGTTATATGAAAGCCTTCTGTCTTATTAGGCTGCAGCTTTAATGGTCTTTTAGCTAAACTAGGCACTTTGCTATTTTTTTTTTTTGCATACATTCACTGGTATTTCTGTATTACCATCTCGGGATATATGAGGTTACAAGGAAACCAAGGGAACTCACCATTTTGTTTTCCCTTGGGATCTAGAGATCCTTAGCTGGTCAATCTTCTTATGTCCATCTTTTATAGTCTTCTTATGTTTGTCTTATATATCATGCCCAAGAGTTTTAGTTGTATTTAGTAGGAGGAATAAGAAAAAGTACATCTATTCCATCTTCCCAGAAGTAGAAATCTTAGTGTTCTTTTAAATGTATGGGCTCCTTCTCATGTCATTCTATGTCTGTGGCTGTCATATGTAGGCATTGCATCCTTTTAGACATGGTAATTAGTATAGGTTAGCAAATGTAACTCAAATAAGACCAATCAGAGCCAATAAATTTCACTGGATTTTGCTGAAATTATTGGGAATGAGAAACTGTCTTTTGGGGGGTTGTTGATCTGAAAACACATCCTTCTGCAGCTATATGTTCATTCTGTTGTGTGATTAGAGGCCATACATGAAAGTGAAATCAACATGGAAGAAAACAGAGGCAATATACAGGGAATGAGTTGTCCGTTGATGACACTATTTGAACCTCTGGACATAGTAGGTTCCCGAATCTTATTCTACATTGAGCTATACAATTAGTTAAGCCAGTATGTGCCATTTTTAATTTAACTTAGATTTTTAGTTTTTATAATCAAAGGAGACTTAAAATATATTCACCTTACTCATATTTGTATAGAAATCAATACCCTGATTGCCTGCAAAACATCACATGGTCCTTTCTATATCAGTGTTTATGTCATGGCTTAAGCAAAGTTAAATCCAAAACCCTGGGAATATAAAACAATGAGTCAACTTTATTAGACATTTTAAACATTCTTCCTCACTCAAAGTACTCAGAAAAGATGCTCATTTTTATCAACTTGAGATAAAGAATGTCTCACATAAATTACTGGGGTATTCCTAATGCAGGCTATGAGATCATGACCTTACATATTATGGGCAAAAATATTCAGTGGCTTCTTAGTATTTGCTAAAAAACAAAAATAATCATCATGCTCTTCAATATTCTACTAATAATATAATTTTTTAGTAGGTGGTAATAATATTCTTGAAATAATTAGAAATAAAACAAAATGCAAATACCTCTAAGGAAGAAAGTTACTTCAAACTTCAAATTTTGGGGACACACACACACACACACACACACACACACACTACTAGAAATACACTCTATTTTCTACTTTATTCCATTCCATTCAATTTCTGTTTCACAGCTTGTCTTTAATGTCAATTCTTTCCCTTATAAATTATTTTGTTTACACTGTAATGAGTTGTGTTTGTCCTAGCAGAACATATGCTTTTGTGTACTCACTGACATGAAACATTCATGGAGTAAGAAGTTGAATATCTGAAGAGGAAGAGGAAATTTTTAGAGGTAAGAGTGAAGAACTAAGGGGGAAAGATAATAATGCTAGAACAACTTTCAACTTTGACTCATCCTACAACAAACTAGTTTTCTAGCATGAACATATGATTAAACCGAAAGAATGTATTTAATGATCACAAATATGAAAGTCACATCATGGCTGATTTATTTTTGTATCCCCAGGCCCAGAATACATAGTCATTGACTAACTGAGTGAATGAGAAGTCAGGGGCTTCAAGAAGTCTGGTTGATTAGGTAGTACTTTGAGTTTTCTGTATTCAGTTTTGCCTCTCTTTCTACCATGGCTTGTTTGAGATTCTCAGATTTGTGTCCTTTGGCTAAACTCTTGACTCTTATATATAAGCTAGAACACGAATGGTACCTTCCCTATTAGAAAGCCTTTGTGGAGTAATAGCTTCTAATTCAGGCCAATTTGGTTTGGACTTATTTCAAAGACCCCCTGCCTATGTCCATAGCCTCTGAAAGCTGCTACTTAGATTTCCTAAGAGTTCATTAATTGAATAACTATCTGAAAATGCAGCAGATCCAAGCACAGTTTTGGATATATGTGAGGGGAAATGTGGATTAGAAGAGGGTAGAACCACAAGATGCATCCATTATTTACTATGACTTTTTCTCTCTTAATTGCAATAAACCACCCACCTGGCAAAAAGCTTACTGGCATTGTATAAGTAAGTTGGAAAATACTTTTAAATTACTTGTGGAAATTTTTTATTATATCAATGAACCTTTTTATTCTGTGTAAAAGGTTCTCATATCCATATTGAGTTAACATATATTAAGTAGTCATTTGACCTATACATACAAGTTCATATAAAAAGAGACACATGATATTATCCTCATGTGTACAGATTAACTTTATATCTTCTATTCATTTTTTAATTGCCAGATTCAGTCACTTATTTTGGACTGTCACACTCTAAATACAAAGAGCTTTGAAAGATTTTGTGTCTCTCCCATACAAAATAAAAATAAGGTAATAATAATTATAAAGTAATATAAATTAAACCAACAAATATAATAAGTCAATTATATTTAAAAGTAAATATAACAATTAAAAATAAAAATAATTCAAAATGCAATAATTATAAACTTTAAAATGAGCCTCTAGATATGTCTTGTGCATAATAGGTCCTTAATGTCTTATTGTTTTACTTCATAAGTTGTTAGCTTCACCTCAAAGGGCAATGATAAAATATGTATAAAGACTTACATATTATAGTAAACTATTACGCTATTATTAACAAACACATAGAAAGTCATGTTTGAAAAGAAGTGCTAACATTCATAGAAATGAGGGAATTTAGATTAAAGTTATCTATCAAAGGAGTCTGAAGGGAAAAAAAAGTGATATAACATCCTTTCTAACTAACCCCACTGTGCTGGCGTATGTTTTGCAGCTTCATTGAAGTCATCTAAATTTCTGGGGCAAATAAATATTTAAGAATGCTAAATATGTTTTTAGCAACATCTAAACATTCTCTGTAAAACAGGCACACTCACAGAATTAAAAACTCATCCTTCAGGTTAACTTGGTTTTTTATTTTGTTTTTTTCAGTCTTTATAACTTAAATGCTGTCTTTCACCCTAGCTATGGCACCTAGGGATTTGTTTTGCATTCTAATTTTGAGAGAATGTATTATTTATTATTTTGCCAACAGATCTTCATGGCTATATTTTGTGTTTGACAGTTTAGTAAATAAATTTTTTAAAAATCTCCCTTCTTTGCCCCTTCCCCTGTTGAGCTCCTTAGCTCCCTATACCAACTTTCAGCCCAGATTGAATCTTTACAGGTAAGTTTTAATCCATGAACAACCTTAGTTTGTAATGGAAGTGCTAGTATGGTTTGAATTAGAATCCTGTTCACTGTCCCATTATAATTAGAGATCCGCTGACCTCTTAATCAGTTTTGCTTTCAGAACATCAAGAGACAGTCTCCTTTTGCCAACATTCATCAGCTTCTTGTAAATTCAGTAACAATCTAGTGGTAACTGTTCATTAATATTTTTTTTTTGGACTGCTAAGAAGTTGAATGTCCCCCTCAGATCTTGAATTCCAGGCTCCAATGGCTTAAAGAAAACTGAGTAGATAATTTAGGTGACTTAGTTGTTCCTTAGTCAAAAATATACCTTATTCATTTCTCTCAGTATTCTTTCTTCCATTTAAAGCTATTTGGTGAAGCTCTCTTTCATTCACCCACCTTATTCCCAACTTCTGACATTTATTCCAAGAACAGTTGATTTATATTTATTCTAAGTTCAGTGAAGACAGAAAACAGTTGGTCAGCTTTCCCCCTGAAATCCATTTATTAAGATAATGATCCAGAATTCTTGCTAGCAAGTAACAGAAATTGGCTCTGGTTAATTTAAGCAGAAAAGACATTTGTCAGAAGACTATTGGGTAGCACATTGAATTACAGAAAAACTGGAGAATGGGCTTGAGAAACATGCAGAAAAGGAAAGCCTAAAACCAATATAGGAAGAATCAGTTTTGAATGAAGTTCCTAAGCCTCCTCCATTCACACACTTTGCTGTACTGCTGCACCCTTCCCTCCCCGCCACCACCACCTAGTTTTTTTCTGTTTTTGTATCTTTCCTTCACTCCTAAAACATTCAAAATTAAGTGAAAAAATCCAGTTAACAGAACTAGGTCAGATGATCATGCCCTGACTCCGGCCAGAAAATAGCATCTTTCAAATACCAAGTCTTGTAAAATTAAACGTTGTGAAAAGACCACACAGCCCACTAAGGCTGCAAACTATGAACACAGAGCATATAGAAAACAATTGCAAAATATAGAATCACAATAGTTTTCAGCTGGAAAGAGTCCTCTTGTCCTGTAGAATAAGAAAATTGAAGTCCAGTGGTTTAAAGGACTTTTCCCAGTGTCACTTGATAAAAGGCTCAGTGCTTTTTTCCTTCTCACTAGACAGCACTAAACTATATATTTTGTAAGAAATAATCGAAAATAAAGCTAAATTAATTTTCACCATGAAAAAATATTTATAATAATTTTTTACAGAATTATTTCAAATATAAATTCAATGGTAACTATAACAGATTAATTACATAAAACAAAAATTTATTTTATTTTTTGCTATATGTATTTATCACAAATTATTCTAAACAGTTTTATGTATCTATAGTTTTCAAAATCAACTAGTTTTAATTTCAACTACCCACATGTGCCTACTGAGAAGTTGAAATGCAGGTGATTCAAATCAGAATAAGCTCAGGTAAGTTTAAAATACATACTGGATTGACTTAATATCAAGACTTAATATTTAAAAAATGAAATACTTTATGATAATTTTATATTGATTATATATTGCAGTGATAATGTTTTAGACATATTGAGTTAAATGAATTTATTATTAAAATCCATTTTGACTGTCTTTTACTTTTTTTGTGAATAAATGTCTTGGATTTGTGACTGTTGACCTTCATGGAAAATTCAGGAACTTTTCAAAAAATGACATATAAATCAAGATCAAATATGAGAGAATATTGGGTCATAAAACTTAGCAAGTTGATTTGTAAAAACAAAAGTCTAAAAGAATAACCTGTTATATACAGGATGTATTATTCACAAATGCCACTGAAAATATGTGGCATGGGTGTAAGCTATAGGATATTACAGTACACAAGATAATAAAAGATACAATATCAAACAACATAGATGGCATGTTTTTCTCCATATTGAATGTTTATAAATTAAGTGGCAGGTATTTCTGCTCCATTTCCTTCTGTAAAGCTTTAGCCACATCTACTGAATCATAACAGGAGCAGAAAGTGTGCAAAGAGAAGGGAGGTGGTGAGAGGCTGTGGGAACAGGGAAAAGGGAGAAGGGGGGTAGAGGGAGAGTGAAAGAGAGCAGGCAATAGAAGAGGAAGAGGAGAAGAAAGAGAAGAAAGGCAAAAAAAAAAAGGCAGAGAAATGGAGAACAACGCCTTTCCTTTATTCTCTACAATCCCGCTTCCATGGGAGTACAAGTGTTCCATGGCATTCTCCGTACTGTCTAAGAGGATAAGAACATAACTAAGATTCTTGAGGGATGTACCTTTCCCTCCTTTGGGGCTGTTTGTGGTTGAGGTGGTTTAAGGAGTTTGGATGTACTAAACCACCAACGGACTCAAACTTTCTTTTCTTTCTTTCTTTTTGGCTATAATCAAGGTCAACCTAAGTGTAACAAAAAATTGACTCATGTCAAGAAAATTAAAAATTGTTTTAATAGCTTGTCTTTTTCATCTCCAAGACACTTCTCATTTTCTCTTACTCATTGAGATTCCTTATGAATCTTAATGTATATTGAATAATTGAAAGAATAATAATAAATATTAAGTTTTACATAATCTGTATTTTCCAGATAATATTCTCCTCACCTTAACCTTTGCTATACAGTCTTGCTTGACCTTTCCAGATAGATTTGGTAAATATTCACGTTTTCTTTTCTTTTCTTTTCTTTTGTGTTGTATTGTTTTGTTTTTTTTACATTTTGGGGGTTTATCAATAAAAATGTTAAGATACTTCTTTTGTGCACGTATGTGTTCATTTTCTTGGATAAAAAACTAGAATTGAGTTGCTGGGTCACAGGAAATGTGCATTTTTAACTTTATAAGAAATAGCCAAACCACTGTAAAAATGTTTCAGTCTGTTTTCTGTTGCTTATAATAGCATACCCAAAACTGAGTAATTTATAGAGAAAAGAAACTTCTTTCTTACAGTTATGGAAGCTGAAAAGTCCAAGGTCGAGTGGCCAAATCTGGTGAAGGCCTTCATGCTGGTGGGGACTCTGCAGAGTCCAGAGGCAGCACAAGGCATCACATGGCAAGGGGGCCAGACATGTAGTTCGGGTCGCTTCTTCTTATAAAGCCACCAGTTCATCCCCCATGATAACCCACTAACCCATTAATACATTAATCTATGAATGGATTAATCTATTCAGGGAGGCCAAGACCTCATAACTCAATTACTTCTTAAAAGCTCCAATACTGCCATATTGGGGATTAAATTTCAACATGAGTTTTGGAGGGGACCCATATTTAAATCATAGCAAGTGTAAATTTTAAAAATCATACTCATGCTGGGTGAGATTTTTGGTTGCTTACTGTCTGTTATAACATTTATAGTGGTAAGTCATTTTAATTTTGACATTATGGTGGCTGTGTAGTGGCAATTAAATATAGTTTTAATTTGCATTTCCCTGATGACTACCAAGGTTGAGCAATTTTTTTCTCATATGCTCATTAGGCATTATACATCTTTGGTGAAGTGTGTTTTCAAATCATTTATTTACTTTTTATTGGGTTCTTTGTCTTTTATTGTTGAGTCTAGGAGGTGTTTGTGCATTATGGATGTGAGTTCTTTGTTGAATATACAATTTGACAATATTTTCTTGCCATTTGTGTTTTGCCTTTTCATCTTGTTAATGCTATCTTTTGATCAGCAGGTTTTAATTTTAATAAAGTTTAATTTATCATCATTTTTCCTTAATAGTGCTTTCATTGATTTGTCTCAGAAATCTTTGTTTACTTATATTTTCTTCTGGAATCTTTATGAAAGTAGAATTTATATTTAAGTCTAGGATTCATTTCAAATTAAATGTTGTGAATAGTATAATATAAGAATCAAGGTTGATTTTTTTTTCTTTCCAAATGGATATCCAGCTGTTCCAGCATCACTTATTGAAAATATTATGCTTTCTATTGAATTATTTTGGCATCATTGTTGAAATGAATTAACCATATATATGTTGGTCTGTTTTTAAAATCTCTGTTGTGTTTTTGTCATCCATTTTACTTTTTTTAACCAGTACACATTGTCTAAATTATTTTAACTTTTCAGTGGTCTTAAATTCATGTAATAGAAGTTTCCCTTTCTTCCTCTTCTCCTCCTCCTTCACCATTTTCTTCAGTTTTGCTTTGGCTACACAATGTTCCTTGAAGTTCCACAAAAATTTTAGAACAACTTACCAATTTTTATTTTTAACAGCTTAGAATATATTATGTTTGTGGATCAATTTGGGAAGAATTGATATCTTAATACTATTTTGTCTTTGATACTGTGAACATAGTTTATCTTTCCATTTGTTTAAGTCTTCCTTAATTTATTTCCTTAGAATGATTTTTAAGAACATTTTGTATTATGATGATTTTTGTTATCAAATTCATTTTTCTGTTTAATTTTCTATTTGTTTTCTTCTAATAGGTAACTGATGTATGTATATTGATCCTTAGATCTTGCTTTATTCATTTATTAGTCTAATAGAAGTTTTAGTAGTCTTTAGAAATTTTTATGTAAATAATCATATCATTTGCAAGTAAAACAATTATACTTCCTCAGTTACAATCTGTTTACTAATTCCAACATCTGTGTAGGCTCAGGGTAAAGTGTTGTTTTATGAAAGGGCTGTATGTGCAAAGTAGCCCCTAAAACCAGAAGGAGCCAAGAAACCAAAGAATGAGGCAGACAAATCCAGTTTGTCAATAAAGGACAACTTATTGGGGATCTTATGAACAGGACTGTAGGTAGGAATACAGCAAAACGGGTAGATCTTCGCACTGCTCCCCACCCCGCATGCTTCAGAAGGACAATTAAAGGAAAAGGCAAGAATGCTATGTATGTCACAGCCTGTAATTTGTGTGATAACATTAAAGTTGTTTTGACTGAAAGGCAGGATTTATGGTAAGTGTGTGCTCTTACACAAGTAAAAGCAGATTAAGTAGAAATCTTACAGGCATTCCCAGAACTGAGGTTAATTAGAAGTCAACATGGTGGATTAGCTTCAAGATGGAATTATTTATTCTCCACAAGTCTCTATTAATTGTTTTTTCTCCTGACTACACATCACATTTTTTGTTTGTTTGTTTCTTCACAGGTCTAGGAGTTTCTACTTATATATTGGATATTTTGGATGATGTATTGTAGAGACTCTGGATTATGTTATATATCTCTGAAGAATGCTGGGTTTTTGTTTGTTCATTTGTTCAATTGTTTTGTGGTTTGGTCTACTAGGCAATTAAATTCCTTAAACCCAAATTCAAAGCTCTGTTACCCTGCTATGGAAAGCAGCTGAAGTGCTTTCTAGTTCTTTTAGCTCTCTAAATGTTTCTTTCTAGCAGATCATTGGACTGTTCTTACACATGTCATTTAGGTGTTAGCCATGGATTAGGGCAGAGCTTAAAAATGAATTTCAAGCCCTTGATTTTCTCTCTCACTCTCCAGCTATTCTGGCAAAACCAAATTCCAACTGCAAATTTCTTAGGCAAGTAAGAGTGAGCTTTAGTGACCTTTCTGATTGAATTTATCCTACCTTACATAATTTAACTTGGGTAGTACCCTTGGTGAGGGTGCATGCACACACACAGAAAAAGTTAAATTTTATCAAATGCTGTTTTCTTCTAAGGAAAGAGTCATTCCATTTTTGATTATTTTCAGTCCCTTTCAGTGCCTTCAAATAATTGTTTATAAATATTTTATTTAATTTATGATTGTCATGTATAGTTTGGTTGATCTAATACAAGCTACTCTGACGTTACTAGAATCAGAATTCCTCTTTCTTTAATTTGTCTTTTCCCTTAATTAATAATGTTTTTCTCAGATGATTTATACTCTTCAGTTACCATGTTATATTTATAAAGGGTTGAAAGTGGACCCCCAAAAGATATGTCCACCCAGAACCTGTGAATATAGCCTTATTTGGAGAAAAGGTATTTGAAGATTAATTAAGAATTTCAAGATTATCCTAGATTATCCATGTGGATCCTAAACCTAATGACTCATATTCTTATGAGAGAAATGAGGATATTTGAGATACATAGAAGAGAAGAAGAACATGTGAAGATGGAGGCAGATATTAAAGTTATACAGCTAAAAGTCAAAGAACACCTGGAGCCAACAGAAGCTATAAGAGGTAAGGAAGAATTCTCCTCTGGAAGCTTTGGAGAGAGAACATTCCTGCTGACAGCTTAATTTTGCATTTTTGACTCCAGAACTGTGACAATGAATTTCTACTGTTTTCAGGCAGCCAGTTTGTGGTGATCTATTGTAGAAGCCCCAGAAAACTAATGCAATATTTAAGAATGAGCACTAGAAGGCTGACTACTAGCTATATATGAATAGTTGTAAGTTTTGATTGGGGTATGTTGTTGTAAGTTGAGTCATTGTTCTATGACATTAAATTGCCAGAAAAAGAGAAGGCTTTTACTCTAAAGCAGCAAGAGCTGGACAAACTATTTTAGTTTTTCCAAGATTCTTTATTCTAAATCATCTAGAAAAGAATACTCAAATATTTGTCCTCAAGGTAAATGGCTCTTTCTAAGAGATTTAGCTTACAAGAGTAGAGAATGTATAGGGTTGTCTTGTTTTTATTTTTCCAGTTTTTGTTTTTTCTTGCATTTCCAAGTAATTTTAACATATCAGTTCACTTCCTTCTAAATAAGTAAAAATGAACATGATTTCCCAGAATTCAAAACTTGTTAATGGTTCCTTTTCATTTTGTTGTTCTTATTCTCATTTTAAGGTGTCTTGGGAGGGAACAGATTCAAATAAGGCCATTTTACCATCTTAGGAGAAAATACTACAAGATATTTAAGTATATTATCTCATTAAATATTCAAAAATCTCATCCTATTTTATAAACAAGAAGACTGAGATCTAGATTTTAGTTTTAAGTAGAGTTGTCTCCCCTTATTCACAGGGGATAAGTTCTAAGATCCCCAGTGGATGCCTGAAACTGCATATAATACTGAACCTTACCTATATTGTTTTTTCAATTTGATAACCAAAGCAGCTACTAAGTGACTGACAGAAGGACAGCATATACAGAGTGGTCACGCCAGAGAAAGGGATGATTCATGTCCTACTCTGGACAAAGAGGAATGATACAAATACAATTTAAGATTTATGAATTGTTTATTTCTAAAAATTTCCATTCAATATTTTTGAACTGTGGGCAACTGACACCATGGAAATCCAAGCCACAGATAAGGGGAGACTACTATAACTTCCTCCAACATACACATACAGTAAATAGCAATTCCAGAATTCTAGTTCAAATCTGACTTTTCTACTCTTAGAAGTTACCTACGTTCTTTCAGCAAGCATTTACTGAGTACCAAATACATACCAGTCAATAAATATGAATACCTGGCATTTTTCTTGGTACCATAAAAAGTAAAAGAATGCATAATATGATGTTTTCCCTTCAAGATGTCTATAGTTAAATAGTGGCATAAAAGGATATTAGAAAATGTTCCATTTCTATTAAATAAAGAGTAATTTATATCCATATTATGTCATAATTGAACATAGTGGAAAATTTGTTTTGCATGAGTGGTAATATCACATAGAAAAGAACTGTAAAATAATGCCCTAAAATATTTGTCATTTGTTGGCAGAAATAAAAAAAAAATTTCTCCATGTACTCTACTACTGGTTTTGTGCTGTAATAACCAGAGAAAGCCATCTCGTACTTCTGACAGCCTCAGTCTGTCTGCACTATAACTGAATTTATTACTCACCATTTGTTATACTGCTAATAAAAAGAGCATAAAGTACTATCTTATCACATTAAATGTGCATGTAAATCTTGTTATATTTCAAGAAATGATTTAACATTTTATTATCTAAAATACTGATATATAGAATGAAGTTTACCATTATTTCTGTGAGTTGCTAACTAACTATTGATTGGGCTAAAAGTTGCAACATTAACTGCATGAGAAAAATCTTTTCAACTTTTTATTGTACAGCAAGGTGCTGTATGCTTAGGTGCCTTTTGACAAAATCAATATAGCCCAGCCATGGTTCAGGATCCCACAGAATATTTTTGAATCACATATAGTGCTTCTAGCTATCCATAGTACTTTAATTCTAAAAATAAGTTGTAAATGTAATAAGAAATCTTGAGAAATAAAAAATAATTTTAATGAAAATGAAGAAATCATACCGTTGATCGCTTCTTTAAATTTGTTACATAAAAATGTCAATACTATAGTAACCTAGCTTGAAGAGAAAAGTAAGCTGAAGAAAGCTGTTATATATTTGTATTAAGCCATCAAGTGATTGGTTTTGTTACTCAGAATTTCTATAGTTGAGACTGAATGTTTGCAAGATTTTATCTAGAGCTAACTAGGGTATCAAAAATAAAATAAAATAAATAAAATAAAACCAAAACTCTTTAAGTAAAAATTCTCAATTATTACTGAAAAACTGTTCTTCTTTTCCCCATAATAATGTATCAACAAAGCAAAATATATTAAGGCATAACACCAGATTTTGTAGTTCTATTTACAATATATAGAACCAAATTTTAAAGTAAATGATATTCACCATTTAATTGTTTTTTGATTTTCTTTTTTGCCCTTCTCTATTCTAGAACTTTTTTGATGGCAGGAAAAAAGCTTTTGTTGTATAACATACATGCATTCTATGATATATAATATAGGAAAAATAGGTTTTCCATACATTTTCCACCCTAATTTAAATATATATGTGTATATTTTAAGTTGTAATTATTATCAAGAATGTGGAAAACCTCCAGAAATAAAAGAAAATTCTCATGATTTTCAGAAAACATCTTTAAAATGCTCATTTTATCAGGGACTGAGAGAAAAACAAACTGCAGAAAGATATTCAATATTTGGTTCCATAGAAAACTCACCTTGGGACTTTGTCCATGTATTTAATTTTCCCAATATTAATTTTATCTGCTCAAAATTTTAAGGTTTCTATTTCTTAAGAAATTAGGAACTTGCAAAGAAATGTACTTTGTAAAGTATTATTACTTGAAGTTTTAATTCTAGTGCAGAGGCTTCCATTTTGATAATCTTATTAAGGGGAAAAAAAGGAGAGGAAGGAAGGAGAAAAGGAAGGAAGGAACTAATAATAACTAGAATTTCCAAAGGGAAAGGAGAGACATCACTGATAAATAGCTTAAACTTATACTGGGGACTATAGGATACCTATCCCACTGCTAAAAATGAAAAAAAAAAATTACCAACATCAGTTTTCCAAAGACTTTGTTTACATCACCTAAAAGGCTTTTAGTGATTGTTCTTGACACTGGATTGTCTGAGAAGAGTACAGAATGACATGAGTTGTAAATCGGCAGTATGGGACTAAAAGCCACTTTGCTTTTCAGATTCTCCTATAGTGCTGTTACAAAATATCTGCTTCTAAATCCTTAAGGGGTGTGTATTTATGTGTGTGTGTGTTTGTGTGTGTGTGTATTTACACACATACATACAAAGTTTATATGCTTTTGATTCAAAGGGCCTACTCTGTCTACAAGGGAATATGAGAGTAAAATCTGGTACATCTAAGTCATTATAGAATTAAAATATGATACGTTCACAAAGATACATTAATAAATGTATGTTGTTAAAGCTTATAATCAGTTTTTCCCAAAGATAAACATTTTGTCAGTGTCAACTGTTACAGGACTCCTATAGAGCTCAGAGAGACTTTGCCTTTGAATGTAGAGAAGGCATGATCATTGCTCCCTCCTCACCATACTCACCCATGCTTTCTGAGAGAAATGATCATCTTTTACTTTAATCTTCATTTTTTGTTTTTTACTAACAAAACCAAAGCAAGTTTCCTCACAAAAGTTTGTGGAAAGTAAACAGATCAGATAAGAATCAGATTTAACCTGCACAGGCCACTAGCTAATCAACAAAATTGCCACCTTCCAATCACTGGTGAACTATAATCTATTTTCATGGAATTTCAATGGTTGAATTTACCTTCAACCCAAAGTACCAAAAGCCTTTCTCCCAGAGTGCAGATGATGTATCAATTAGCTAACCAAGTTTGTCACTGATATTCAGTTATGTATATTCAAGTTTCTCACATTGTGTAATTGAGATCCCCAAAATGGAGTGGTAAACTTCTGAACCTATGCTCAGTCTTGTTTTTGATCTTTATAACTTACATACTTGAAACAGACTTCTACATAACAATTCTTCCTTGTGGAAACTCTTGTGATAAATCTCATACATGGGCTTGCATTGTAGGCACCAAAATTTGCTAAGAATAAGACTTCCCCATTCCCACCTCAGTAAATTCTTGTAATTGGGAAATCATTTGCTCCAAAACATCTTTAAAAATGACCTGGGAGAGAACATGAATTTTGAAGTCAGATAGCTGCAGGAACAATTTCAAGTCCTGGCACTTACCAAGTCAGGGATTTTGAGGCAGACATTTGACCTACGTGGGCCAATTCCTTTTGATGTAAAATAATAATGAAATATAATAATGATTTTTTTCAGGTTGTTGTGAGGACTGCACTACAGGCAAATAGGTCAAATACTGAATCACATCACCCTCTGACATTTATAGTGTCCATATCAGGCCAAATAGCCCCGATTTTAACAGAGAACTAAGAATCTACCACCTATACCATATTTAGTCATTTGTTATGTAATGATGGGGATACACTCTGAGAACTGTGGTGTTGGGCAATTTCATCACTGTACAAACATCATAGAGCCTATACAAACCTAGATGGTATAGCCTACTGCTCATCTAGGCTATAAGGTATAGACTATTACTCCTAGGTCACAAACCATTACAGCCCATTAACTGTACTGAATATTGTAGGTAATTGTAACACAATGGTAAGTATTTGTGTGTCTAAATATATCTAAACACAGAAAAAGTATTACAATCTTATGGGACCACCGTTGCATATGCAGCCCATCGTTAGCTGAAACATTGACCCTTAAACTACAAAACCTCTTAATTAAGGCTAAAATTCAGTTAGAGGCCAAATCACAAAATGTTATCCATCCTACCCCCAAGGTATATTAGTCAGAATTCTCCGGAAAGACATAAACACTGGGGGTAGGGAGGAGGAGGGAGAGAGAAAGAGAGAGAGAGAGAAGATGGGATTTAATAGGAGAATTAGCTTGTATGATTATGGAGGCTGAGAAGTCCCATTGCAGATCATCTGCAAGCTGGACACGTTGGAATGCTGAATAGTGGCTCAGACCAAGTCTGAAAGTCTCAGAACCAGGAAACCTGATGATGTAACTCTTAGTCCTAAATCAGGCATCTGAGAACCTGGGGTCCACTGGTATAAGTCCTAAAGTCCAAAGGATGGACAGCCTGAAGTTCTCATATCTAAGAGCAAGAGAAGGAGACTGCCCCAGCTCCAGGAAAGACAAAGAAAAATTTACCTTTCCTCTGACTTTTTATTCTATTTGAGCTCCCTATGTTGAGGGCAGATCCTCTCCACTCAGTCCAGGGACTCACATGTCAATATCCTCTGGAAACACCCAGAAATAATGCTTTACCAGCTTTGTAGTTATTCTTTAATCCAGTCAAGTTGACACCTAAAATTAACCATCACACAAAACTATAGTTAAGTTTATATCTACAAAAGCAAATACCTGAGGGGAAATCTACTCTCATATTTTTAGTGTAACAATGTTTACTAAAAAACAAACAAACAAAAATACTCAAATCACATTTCTGGAAAGATTAAAATTGTCCAAAGCTTTACCAGCAAATGTTAATGGGCTTTGTCATAAATTTCATGAGACAAAATTTTAATCTTCCAGCTTTGTTCCTCCACTTATTTATGCATAGGGGTTCATAATTCCACTCAAATGTCAACCCAAACGTTACCCTTTACTGATCACCCACTGTTTGATGGCCACATAATTGAATTGCATAGAATTTACAATTATCGGATATTATTTGTTCTTTTTTATTGTCTTAGTTCTAGACCTAGCATGGATAGCTGCTGTGTACTTCTACTGCTTAATCTACTTTTAATCTCGATTTTCATGACATGCTATTATTTGGTTTTATAATCCCATAGAGGTGTAAAAATCCTGAGTAATAATTCACAGAATGACCTCATTTTCCACCTCTTGGTGGTTTAAATACCTAATTATATAAGGTAACTTCTAGAGAAGACAGCCCTTCTACTTTTGAGCAAAATTAATTTACTTACCAGTAACATAGTTTCCCCAAAGATCTATTATCCCTGGGAGGTAACGGGATAATATGATTTTGCTAGTCCATAATATAATGATTATTATAAATTGTCTATTTTGGGAAGTATGTCAGCTTTTCTCAAAGAACTTTTACATTTTAATGTTAATATTCCTCCTTCATATAGAAAAAATATATATATATACTATATATATGTGTGTGTGTGTGTGTGTGTGTGTGTGTGTGATGCTCCTTGACTTACTATGGGATTATGTCCCAACAAACCTATTGTAAGTGGAAAGTATGGTAAGTTGAAAATGTAATTAATATACCTAACATACCAAACATCCTAGCTTAGCCTAGCTTGCCTTAAATGTGCTTAGAACACTTATATTAGCCTATGGTTAAACAAAATTATCTGGCAACACAGTACACTGTAGAGTATAGGTTGTTTACTCTCATTACATGTGGCCGACTGAGACCTGTGGCTCGCTGCCACTGCCCAGCATCATAAGAGAATATCATACTGCACATCACTAGCCAGGGAAAAGACCAAAATTTAAAATTCAAAGTAGGTTTCTGCTGAATATTTATCACTTTTGCACCATTATAAAGTTGAAAAATCATATGTTAAACCATAGTAAATAGGGAACCTCTGTATATATAAAATGTTTTACAGATATGCAATGTTTTACCCAAATATATTGATCTTCATCTCATAAGATTGGTGTTCTAAGGAATATACTTTGGGAGACAGTGGATAGCATATTGTTATTCTGAACTATGATCTAGGTATTAAAGATAGATTCTACTACTTTTATTCTTGCTGTACAGTTTGGTAACTAGAACCTTGCAGTAGACATGGAACAAGTACTTGGAGACTTTTTAATTCAGAGAATCATACTGCTTTGCTGTGGTTTTTGTTTATTTGTTTGTGGATTCATTACCATCATCTGATTTCTTAAAGGCTGTTCTGGGTGTTCTCATGAATATTTTTTTGTGGCTGTTGTTCTATTCTTCATCAAGTATTGAAAAAAAAGGATAAGTATTTAGGTCACATTTCTCAAAACATAACAATATCTACCAAAATAGGGCTAAAACAACTTAGAGAAATAATTGAATCAATCAGAATATGTTTAGACTGTTGTACTGACTCTGTGCTACTATCCATTTAATTTAATTTTATTCTATTTTCCCATAAAATAGCCAACACAACAGCCCATCACTGTGTACTCTATTTCTAGAATATATACCAAAACAATCCACTTCACCCAACTCCAGTGCCATAAGGCCAGTATTGAATTCCATCTCTTTGCCTATTGCAATGTCTTCCTAATTCCTTGCTGTCAGTTGTACACATCCATGAAATTTTGCACAGATCGTTACATGGTTTGCAAATACGTTCCTAAATCTGAATTAAAATTACCCACTTGCTACTTATTTTTTTTCTCAACTTCTATGTCTTTTCTGTCCATTTCTCCACCCACATTGGGCTTTCTGTTCCTCAAGCTGTTATCTTTTACTGAAAACCAAGTGTAAGGTGGTCACATAATCTATTTCCATAGACTTTATAGTTAACTGATATTTGTTCTTTTTTATTGTCCATACCTTCCCAATGAAATATTAACTCGATAAATACTATTTTGTTTTTTGTCATCTACAGTAGTGTCTAACATATAGTAGACAATAAGTACAACAATTATTGTTGAATAGATGACTAAAAAACTAAATTACTAAAGAGGGAAAAGAAAATATTTTTTTCCATTGTAATTTTAACTATATTATAGTTCTGAGAAATCACATAGAGCTTCATAGAACTGAGCAATGCTTTAGCTCACAGCCACAAAAAATCCTCTCTCTATTCCCCAGTTCAGGACTAGAGGGAAAGCATCCTCTTGTTAGGAACAAAAACTATTTTTAAATGAATCATCATGTTTAAATTGTACTATAATAAAGTATTATTTCAAGAATAGCTTTGTCAAAATGCACACACTAGTGAACAATCTTCTATATATCACTATGTCAATGGTACTGATAGATACTAATATATAATTATTTGAATCAAACTTTTGAAACAAGCATCTTTTAGCAATTTTTCAATATTGCTATTTCATGTGGAGTACCAGATGTCAGAAGAGTTGAAAACATGTTTATTTTGGTCCCTTGGTCCTTCAAGATTTTTCTGACTCAATATCTTCCTCGTCTTGCATGGATATGTATTTAGCCTCATTGAGTGAACAGGCTTTGAGGAGAAGCAATCTGCATACTTCCAAAAGAAATGATTTGGCCACCTGCACTTTTGGAAAATTGTAAAAAAGCTATAGAAAACTTTTGGAGGCAGGAAATATCAATAAATAATATTTTAAAGATTTTTAGATCTCTGAGGAATATGGAGCCTCATTAAGGTGCAAGTTCATAACATTTAGAGAGAAATAGACATGAAGTGAGCTTGGTGATTTACAAAACTGGTAGAAAAGAAGTTAGTAAAGTTTAGTGTGATTCCTATTTCAAAAGAAATGATATCATATACTTTTGCAGTTCCCAAACAGCATGTTCACATTAGTTTGTATTCTAAATATTTCTTGGATTCTCAATATTTCCCTCTCTTTCTCTCTCTCACTCTCTCACCTCCTACCCCCCATCCCCCACCCACTGTTCCCTTCCTGGTTTGGAGAGTCTTAATGCGCAATAACTATCAGAGGCTCTTGAAATTTTATGTTAAGAAACTTAGCTTCATTCCACTCATGATTGCTTCACCATGAATCCTATTAAAATATTTAGGCATGACACACTCTGGGAAACAATGCTCTATATATTAGTATTTGGTTAATCTGAATACAGTAGAATATGAGGAAGACTATGCCTAAACTCAGAAGCTATGTCTTCAAAGCTACCCAGTAAAATTGAACAAAGATTACAGATTTTAAAGAGCTAATTAAAAGTAACATTTGGAACTTACTCTGAAGTCTTCATTATCTTGAGTTACAGATTAAGTTATAAATTAATTGTCATTTCACCAGAAATGCTAAGGCTTTCCATTTTGTATTTCTTGCTTTAAACCTGAAAAAACAGTTGTATTGATCTTAGGCCGAAAAAATAAGTTCATGAAGCCTGGATTCAGCTGAAGTTTACTCTGCTGGAAAAGAAACCTCAAAATACCCTTAAATTTACTTTTTTTATCACTGTTAATTTTAATAAGTGCTTTCGAACTACTCCAATGCTTTTCAGAAATATTTCTATTTCTGTAATACTAATAAAATTTTATTTACTTTTAACATGATTTTTATTTGACAGGGTTTCCTAAGATTTATTTTTCTAGCATTATAGTTTGGAAAGATTTTTATTCTAATTTACATCTATTCTATATAACTAAAGCTGTTATCAACTTTATCTTTCTAAATGTATGGAGCTTCTTTCAAATTATGCTGATAATGCCATTAAAAGTCTAATTAACTCATTAGATTAAAAGATTTACAATTGGTAAGCTGCTCTATTTCAAGAAAATGCTAATATATTGATTGCCTATTCTATACAATTAGGCATAATTGTGTACAGTTGAAAAAATTAGTCTCCAAGACATATCAATTTTAATGTGATTTTTCTCCCCTGAATTAACTTTGCCTATATGGGTTAACCCTCTTGGCCTAGCGCAGGATTTCAAAGATCTGAGTACGAGAGAATGAGAATGATTATATTATGAACCAGTTTTGAACTACTCTAATTAATATTTATATAAGAATATATTATGATGTATGTAAGTTATTTTCTTTTTTTTTAAAGGTTTTACCTGAATTAAGTAGGCAGAAAAACCTTATTTCCCAATGGGGGTGATAAAAGCACTTGAAATGATAAAGATAAGCAATTTGAAGCAGGGGATAATGCATATACCTTTATTTACTTTAGCAATAGGCTTATGATGATCTTCATTTGAACTGCATATACACCATATTTTTATCACTATTTCTCCAAGTGTTGTCCTTGGGCCACATAAAACAGACTCCACAGGAAATATTTAGGCTACATATAGGTTACAAATCCAAGATCTAGACATACTGAATGATCTAGGATGAACATTTTAAAATAATTCTTTTGTTGCAATTAATAAATACAATTTGAAGAAAGAGCTTCAGCTGTAGGAATTTTACATAAGAATATTACCACACATTATTGGTTCCAAAAGGGAGTATTCATATGAGCAACAACCCAACATACTAATTGGATGGTGATTATAAATCCTCAGCAATTTGTAATTTTTTGCA
This sequence comes from Lemur catta, assembly GCF_020740605.2. Classification (NCBI taxonomy): domain Eukaryota; kingdom Metazoa; phylum Chordata; class Mammalia; order Primates; family Lemuridae; genus Lemur; species Lemur catta. Next base: position 61,522,034 of record NC_059139.1, on the reverse strand, counting down.
AGATTAATAATTACTGAAAACTACAACACACTCAAAATAATTCTGGTGATGTACTGATAAAAAAAACTTCTCTACAAAATTAGCAAAAATTCCAATATCCATAAATACACATGTGCAGTAAGACCTATAGTATGTTGCCAAGCATTGTAAAGTAGTGAGACTTCTCACCCAAATTCTAAATTAGGATTATGAATATGTTTATTAAATTAAAAGGAATTTGCATTTTGTGAGTATAAGCCCTCCAGTCACTAATTTAACAAGTGGTTCTTGAGAAATCATCCCAGTTACTTGCTCTCAATTTTCTCATCTGTCCAGTGATGATAATATTTGCAGCTTAAACTACCTTCCAAGAGTTGTACACACAGAAAAAACACAGAGTTGGTATTAAAATAAAAGTTGATGGGTTGTTATCATGATAAATGGTAAGCATACTTAATCCTGTTAGTTGGTTCAATAAATATTTATTGATGGCTTTTTACTTTTATTGGAATAAAACTATATTTTTTTCTTTTTTATTTCAGAATATTACAGGGGTACAAACATTTCAGTTACATAAAATGTTGTTGTACCATTTGAATCAAAGTTATAAGTGTGACCATTACCCGGATAGCGTGCACTGTACCTGTTAGGTGTGAATTTACCCATCGTCTCCTCCCCCCTGCCACCTGCTTGATTTCCCATGAATGTTATTTCCAAATGTGCACATAAGTATTGATCAATTAGTTCCAATTTAATGATGAGTACACGTGGTGCTTGTTTTTCCATTCTTGTGATACTTCACTTAGAAGAATGGGCTAAAGTTCCATTCAGGTTAATACAAGAGGTATTAGTTCACCATTTTTTATGGTTGAGTAGTACTCCATGGTATATATATACCACATTTTATTAATTCACTGATGTATTGATGGGCCCTTGGCTTGTTTCCACATCTTTGCAATTGTGAATTATGCTGCCATAAACATTCAAATGCAGGTGTCTTTTTTATAGAATGTCTTTTGTTCCTTTAGGTAGATGCCCAATAGTGGAATTGGTGGATCAAATGGTAGTTCTACTTGTAGCTCTTTGAGGTATCTTCATATTATTTTCCACAGAGGTTGCACTAGTTTGCAGTCCCACCAGCAGTGTATGAGTATTCCTATCTCTCGACATCATGTTTTGAGACTTTTTGAGAAAGCAGACAAAAACATACACTGGGGAAAAAAATCCTTCTTCAATAATTGGTGCTGAGAAAATTGGATAGCCACGTGTAGAAGACTGAAACAGGATTCACACCTTTCACCTCTCGCAAAAATCAACTCACAATGGATTATAAACTTAAACCTAAGGCATGAAACTATAAGAATTCTAGAAGAAAATGTTGGAAAAACTCTTATAGACATTGGCCTAGGCAAAGAATTTATGAAGAAGACCCCAAAGGCAATCATGGCAACAACAAAAATAAATAAATGGGATCTAATCAAATTAAAGAGCTTCTGCACAGCCAAGGAAAGTATCATGAGAGCAAACAGACAACCTACAGAATGGGAAAAAATATTCGCATGCTACACATGTGATAAAGGGCTGATAACTAGAATCTGTATAGAACTCAGGAAAATCAGCAAGAAAAAATCAAACAACCCTATCAAAAAGTGGGCAAAGGACATGAAGAGAAACTTTTCAAGAGAAGATAGACTAATGGCAACAAACATATGAAAAAATGCTCAACATCTCTAAGTATCAGGGAAATGCAAATCAAAACCACAATGAAATATCACTTATCTCCACTGAGAATGACCTCTGTGAAAAAGTCCCAAAACAATAAATGTTGGGGTGGATTTGGAGAGAGAGAATTCTTATAGTTTCATGCCTTAGGTTTAAGTCTGTTATCCATTGTGAGTTGATTTTTGTGAGAGGTGAAAGGTACGGATCCTGTTTCAGTCTTCTACATGTGACTATTCAATTTTCCCAGCACCATTTATTGACTAAAGATTCTTTTCCCCAGTGTATGTTTTGTTTGCTTCATCAAAAATTATATGGCTATATGAGGATGGTTTTATATATGGGTTCTCAGTTCTGTTCCATTCCTCTATGTTTCTGTTCTTGTGCCAGTACCATGATGTTTTAGTTTCTATATCCTTGTGGTATAGCTTGTTGTCTGGTAAATTGATGCTTCCCAATTTGTTCTTTTTGCTTAAGAATTGCTTTTGCTGTATGAGATCTTCTCTGGTTCCATATGAAGCATAAAATTATTTATTTCTAGATCTGCAAAAAATGATGTTGGTATTTTAATAGGGTTTGCATTGAATCTGTAGATCACTTTGGGTAGTATAGACATGTTAACAACGTTGATTCTGCTGACCCATGAGCATGGTATGGTTTTCTACTTGTTTACATCCTATGCTATTTCTTTCCTTAGAGTTTTGTAGTTCTCCCTATAGAGGTCTTTCATGTCTCTTTTTTGAGTGGAATGGTTTGTAATAATGTACCCCTAAATTTGATGACTTTTGTTGCCATCTTCAATTGCTTTTACATATAATTTTTTAGTATTTGATAATGTAATTTTAAGTTCTAGAATATGTATTTATTTTTTTATGTATTTCATTTCTATGATGAAGTTGTCCCCTTCTCTGCAACCTTTATAAGCAAGCTTTTCTATATTTGTTGGACATATTTATGATAATTGTTTTAAAATCTTAGTCTGCTAATTATAACACCTCTCATTTTTTTTTTTATTCATTGTTTTGTTTTTTTCTTGACCATGGGTCACATTTTACAACTTCTCATGTCTTAAAATGTTTTTTTTTTTCTTCTGGCCAGATACTTTGTAGAAATTCTGGTCTTTTATCTTCGTCTAAAAAGTTTTAACTTGGCTGAACTAAAACTACAAACTTTTTTTCCCTTGTGGTGGATAAGAGTTGAAACTTTCATTCACTCACCTCAACCTTTCAGTTGCTGCCTTCTGAAAAGCTCCTCGGAGACTCCACTGTGCCTACTTAGTTGAGAGGTATACCAAAGACTGGAGGAGATTTGGGGTTTCCCCCTCTGTGTCTTCTCTCTTTCTAGGATTTTGTTTTCAAATCTTAGTCACCCTAGAAGCCCTAAATTCCATCCTCCGACTTCTAACACTAGTAAGATGTAGTTTTTTGCTTCAGCAGCTTCATGCATGTGGTCCAGAGACTGTCACAAGTTAAAAATTGAAAAATGTACATCTCATTCAATGAAGTTCTCTGTTTTTGTGAGTTGACTCTCTTCCAGATTCTTTCTGATTTTGATCATTTTTCAAAACTTTAGATATATTTTATATTTTTCCAGAGTTCCTAATGATTAATCTGAATTAAAAGTTAATTTCCTTTAACATTACCCAAAGCAGAATTATGCCAGCCATATTAAAATAGTGATAAATGGAGTATTTCAAATTAATATATTTTATAAAATGATTATTAAGAATTTTAAAGTACAGGCCCCAGAGTGGGAGAAGATATTCTCAATTCCTACATCCAAAAAAGACTTATATCCAGAATATATGAAAAATTCTTATTTATCCATAAGAAAAAGAAAGCCCAATAAAAATGAGCAAAAGATTTGAATGGATAATTCTCAAAAAAGAATATCCAAATGGTCAATATATAAATGAAAAAGTGATTAATTGTATTAGTTATTAGGGAAATGGTAATTAAAAACACAGATGCCACTATACACTTACCATAATTGCCAAAGTTAAAGAGAGAGAAAATAAATGTTGACAAGGATATAGAGCAACAAAAAATCTTAGACATTTGTAGGAAAGTAAAGTCTTTGTTAGCATCCACTAAAGTTGAAGTTGAACATATGTAACATATGACTCAGTAATTCCACTCCTAGGTTATGCCAAATAGAAGTATGTATCTATCCTTATCAAAAGACATGCATTAAAATGCTCATACCAACACTATGTTTAATATCCTCGATTTGGAAAGGACTCAATGGCCATCAATTTTCTAATATATAAATATGTTGTGATATATTCACCCAATTATATACTATTCAAAATGATAATCAATAAGTTGTAACTCCACACAAAAATATCCATAAATCTCACAAACATGTTAAGTAAAATATATAAAGCACAAAAGAATATATGATGTATTATCCCATTTATATCAGGTGCAAAGATTAATCAATGCTGTTAGCATGAGGGTGTTTTAGGGCACTGATAATGTTGTTTCTGGTGGTTACATGGGTGCTTTCATTTTGTAGAAATTAATTTTGTACATATTTATGATATGTGCATCTTTGCGATAAACATCAATAAAGTCCTTAAAATATTTTCATACTGTATATCTAAAATTTAAAACTCTGATATTAAAAAGCTCCTCTGAAACAAAGGAAAGAAACAAATTAATTTTATAGATCAAACAAAATCGTAGATCTACTGTAGTTTAATAATCATCCCTGACTCAGAATATCAATTGCATCTATTGATTCTTTGTGCATTTTATGTATAAACATATGCTTTGCTATGGCATCTTCTCACATTATTTTCATAACGTCCACTTTTTTGCCTATTCACCTAATTAATGCCTGTCCAAAACAAAAATTAAATCCTATAATATTGTTTCTAATAAAATTCCAATGAAAAAAATTATAGAGAGTAAGCAGTGCTTTGAAAGGTTAGTACATTTCTTTATCCTTTTTTTTAAATGCCTGGCATATCTGTATCAGAATTTTCATTATTTAAATGTTCAAAAACTGCAAATCTTCTAAGCATTAGGAGAAGCCTTTCAAAACAACATGCCCCTCTATTATTTTCCACTTTACAAGTCCACTTCCCTTCCCCCTCCCTCAAAGGGCCCCAGACCCTTCAGGCCTTGAATCATGTCACTATCATTCTAGCTAAAGGGAACTGGAGAGTACTCCCTTGGGTTCCTATTAACACCTGCTACTTAATCAGCCAGAGGGGCTGTTGGTGACTGATGGCATATAGCTCCATCCATCCGTCCCTCCTCCCTCCCCAGAGGCTGTACCACCATTGCAACCATCCCAGCCTGGGGAGCGTGAGTAGCTGAGACTGGGCAATACAGCAAGTTGGAGAAATACATCCAGTTGTTCAAAAGCTGGAATTTGTTAGCAGTAAATTCCCCGTTATAAATTTGCAAACCAAAAACACGCAGCTATGGAATGTATTAGCTGCAAATCTGTTATTTTTTAGCTTCAGATTCATAAATATTTTAGGTATTGTACAAATACAGCAGCAAATAGTAATAGAGACCTCCCTGGATAGAAGGCAGCAACAGATAAGATGTATGTGGCTAAGCGTAGGGGGTCCTTACATTTTGAACAAGGAATAAGTTTAGCAGTGCAGCCATCTCTAATTTAAACTGTTTTCTTAATCTGCTGCCAGGGGACCATGCTGGGTGATTCACAGTAATGAACTCCACCTGGATGCTCTGTAAATCTGAACAGGAGAACTAACTGCAGCCTAGTAACTGTTGTTACCACAGATCTGGTTGAGTGAGCTCTAATTTGATCATTAAGTGACCATCCCACCAAGGAACCATGAGAAATGCTTAGAGACTACCATTTCATGATAGTGCAAAAAAATCTGCTTATTTAAATAAGATTATTGCAAAATAAAATGACATATTTTGAGGAAAAAAAAAACAGAAATGCTTGTGGAACAATAAAAAAATAATACTAAATATTTCATCTTAACCCAGTGGATCTTGGTGGTTTAGTGGAATCAGTATTTTTAAGAGGGAAAAAAGTGACATAAATTATCATAAAAAAGAAGAATTGTTCAATCAATGGCAGTTAACTCGCCAACTGTGACTATAATACTTGGAGAATATGGCCTTATATAAATAGTAAACTAAATTATATATTATATTGCATAATAAAATAGATCAAGGAAACAGCATTTTTACAGATGCAAAATGTACATGTCATTGTTGCATAACAATTATGAAATGCTATTTATATCCTGGAAAGTACAAGTTGTACCACTTGAATTTATTCTTTTATTTGTATCTGAAACTCTGGTCATCATCTTAATAATGTAATTTGAGAGCAAGGCCACGGCCACTGATGCTGCCACTTCTGCTGCTTTATCAAGACCCCTGGGAACCCACGAGAACACGCATTATCACGAAATAGGCCATTGATTGATTTTGCTGTTCTCTTTTATTGATATTAATTTTCCTTCCATTCTTTGTGACAAATTCTTGTTCACGTTAGTGGACATTTACTATTTTTGCTTGTCTATTCTCACAATATCTGACAATGAAACAAATATTAAAAAACATGTTTTTTTGGAAAACCACCCCTCCCTTATTTATAGTCCTTGTGGTTTGAATGCTCAGTGGGGATTTTTGTCAGACTTATCAACAAACTTTTCAGTGAAATAAGCCAATAAAAAATTGATTTTTTCATTCATGTATGTATTAATTGATTTTTCTTAATCAAATTTTTGCTTTAATTTCATTTGAATCTGGATAATATCCTTCCATACACTTAGATAAATCCTGTCCAACTGCACTAGAGACAGAAGTCCAATGCCTACGTTTGTTAGTTTGTGCATATGTGCATATACTTGTGTGCATGGACACTCCAAAAGATACACTATTATACTGCAAACTAGTACCCTTATGGCTATTAATTTTTTTAAGCAGGATTTGTCATGTGTAGTATTTTCTAAAGATTTTGGATACCTGAATTCTGATTAATGTACAAAGTAATTAAGAAAAATTTTCAGTCAATATTGAGTATTTTATACTACACCAACTAAGGAATTGGCTTTCTCAACGGGGAATGCATCCTTGGTGCTGGAAGGCTAGATATCCTATTGTGGGGGTTTTGTAGTGAGGATTCTCACTACTAGATGACAGTCAGATTACAGGATCTCTGATGTCCCTTTCAACATAGATATTTTGTGATTTATAAGCTCACAGTTTTTACAGATGAGAGTTTTACAGCTCATATTTACCAGGTACAAATGAAAAAGAAATAATGTTCAAGTATCCACTGTAAGGCATTTAAGAGACTTCAGTCAAGCCAAATGGAAAATAAAATAAAAGTAAATTAAAGTAATATGTCAACAAATTGGGCCTGGCGCGGTGGCTCACACCTGTAATCCTAGCACTCTGAGAGGCCGAGATGGGAAGATCGCTCAAGGGCAGGAGCTCGAGACCAGCCTGAGCAAGAGCGAGACCCTGTCTCTACTAAAAATAGAAAGAAATGATTTGGACAGCTAAAAATATATATAGAAAAAAATTAGCCAAGCATGGTGGCACATGCCGATAGTCCCAGCTACTTGAAAGGCTGAGGCAGAAGGATTGCTTAAACCCAGGAGTTTGAGTTTGCTATGAGCTAGGCTGACGCCACGGCACTCTAGCCTGGGCAACAGAGTGAGACTGTGTCTCAAAAAAAAAAAAAAAAAAAAGAATATGTCAACAAATTGAATGATACATTTTTATCTAAATATACAAGTGCTAAAGAGGTTTTCACGAAGATAGTTAATAAGTAAAGGTTTCTACTAGAAGATGTGTTTGAGACCAGTCTCAATAATTGTACATTCATTTCTGTAGCTCTTTGAAAACTCTGGTCCCTCAAACTTTTCAATTTCAATTACTTTTCCCTCTTGATCCCACTGATATCAGAACATATTATGCAGCAATCTTTTTCAACTTAGTAAATGGCAACCCCACATCCTGTGTATTTAAAATATATCTATCATCTAACCATGTTTTATCAACTAACAGGCTATGGAAAAAGTATACAAATCTACTATCATACTTGAAGACTTTAACACTCTTTTCTTGGCAATTAGAAGATACTAGGGAAAAATATAAGGCTATTAACTATTTGAACACTTCCAAACATGATGACTTAATTTATTGAGCATTATTTTCAACTATGGAAGCAAAAACTTTCTTTTCAAGTGCATATGAAACACTTATCAAGGTAAACCATATGCTAAACCATAAAACAAATCTCAATCAAATCTAAAGGATTGAAATCATAAAAAGTGTGTTCTCTGACTTTTAAAAAATTAAATTATAAATAAATGACAAAAATATATTTAGAAGTATTCAAATAGGCAATACAAAATAAATAATCTATGAGTCACAGTAGAAACCTCAAAAAATTTATAACATTTTTAAATAAATGATATTATAAGACAATGTATAAAAATATGTGAAATGTCCTAAACAAATGATAATGAATAAAGCTTTAGTTTTTAATGCATTTATTAAAAATAATCTAATCCTCCTTTTAAAAAATATGAGAAAAGAACAAATTAAATCAAAGATAAGTAAAAAGAATAAATATGTAAATAGAGAGCACAAATCATTAGGACAGAAAACATCCAGACAGCATAGAAAATCAACAAAGACAAAAGTTGATTCTTCAAAAAGATTAATAAAAGTGATAACTTCCTTGCAAGACTGATCAGTGGAATAGAGAGATGAGTGACTAATATCAACAAGAAACATGAGATACCTTCATAGACCCTGCAGACATTTAATGACTATTAAAGGAATGTTATGAATAATTTTATACCAACTCATCTTATTACATAGACAAAATCCTCAAAAAATGCAAAACAAAATTTATTTCAAATATTAATAAAAAATGTTGAGCAATATGTAGTAAAAGGCAATATATCAATATTCTGGTAGATTAAATATGGAAACATTCTTTATAGCTCCTCCCATCAGGAGGTCTTAGGCTTCTTTTCTTTTCTGTAAGAAATGGATTTTATTTTTCACTAAGAAACTTTCTCAGTCTGTTTCTTACCCTGGGAAATTTGGGCACCCAGAGGCAACTTTCATGTAGCCACATGAGTAAGTTCAAGCAAACCAGTAAAAAAACCACCTCATTAACAGAAAAGGATTAAACAATAATAAACCATTGTTGTTTTAAACCAACATGTCTTGGAATATTTTCTTATGCAGCACTATATATACCTGATATAAGGACAGGATAGATGGCTATTCATTTTCATACTTTATTTGGCTTATAGTCTATATTCTTTTGGTGTATTTAAAAAATGTAGTGCCATTGTGACTCTAAGGCTTTGCAAATGACTGGCTTTTTTCCCCATTTTTAGGAAAATATTAGGAAATATTCAGATATACAATGAATTTTCTGCAGGATGAAATGAGAAAAAAAATAGAGACTAAATAAGGAAGTGAAATACATGAGACTATGGAAAAAGTGAATCTGCTCAAACAGAATAATGAGAAATCCTGGTGTAAACAGTAGGTACAGACAGCACTGGGTCCAGACCAGAACAATATGTAGAAGATTCCAAGAAGTATTGTCAAGGAAAAGAAAGGTTTCACAGATATAATGTCAGCTTAGAAATATTGGAAAAACTAATGGATTTTGATTTTAAAAAGTTATTGTTAAAGAAAAAGAACTAACCAGAATACTTTTTAAAAAATCAACATAAGAAATAAGACATTAATATTATCTATTCTATTATTGCTCTGTAGTAAACAATATTTATATGGTCATAACAATGCTTATTAATATTTGACTTAGGACCAGTCTACATAGTATGAACAAACATGAATCAGAAAAAGCCACTTCAAGATGGATCCCAAGAGGCTAACTTGCCTAAATATTAAATAGAGCCAAGTGGCCATTTGCTGAGTAGCTATCACACATGTACTCTGAATTCTCCAAAAGCCTACACCAATTTAACTTTGGGACTTTGAAACCAACCAATCAGAACTCACTTGCCTTGGCCAATCAGGGCTCAGCTGTATCAACCAATCAGAATTCAGCTCTATCAATCAGAACTAATCATGTTTCAATCTTTCATTTGCATAAATGGACCTGATTGGGAACCCGGGCGTGAACTTTTCCTACAAAACCTGAGCCTTCCCTTTATTCTCTGGAATGCATCTTCCTTTTACATCAGAGGATTTATCTCTCTGGTTTGCATACCTTCACTGGAATAAAGTCTCTTTCCTTTAACTTCCTTTTTCAGAGAACTTTTGTTCACATTGCTGGTGTCAAAAGTGGGATCTAAAGTTATTCCAGACTCTTCTCCCAGTGCTATTCTGAACCAATCTTTTGGCAACTCCAAGATCCCCTTAATTTCAGTTGTCTTCTTGGTAGCACCAGAGTGGGGCATTGGATGAGTCCTCTAAAATTCAAACTTTTCACACTTTGACTGAGGTCTCACAGATTTTATTTCTTCACCATAGACGCCCTCCAACTCATCCTTGGAGGGTACCTTCCTTTTGGCTCCAAGCTTCAGAAGGACTACATAGGCTGTTTTGTCCATCCAGACCCTGGAAAGGATATTCCATCTTGGTCCCTGGTTTGGGAGGCATTCCTAATCCCAGCTGGTCCCCTCCCTCTGGAACCTGGAGGGGTCATTCCCTTTTTTCCTTGGGTTTGGTGGGGGTGCTTTCTCAGCCATCCCTTTCCACTGGGATCCCAGAGGGGACCCTCTCTGTTGGCCCTGGTCTAGCAGGAGGCTTTACCATTCAGACTCAGCTGGTCTGTAAGGGTTTGTGGGACTCTCATGCTAAGGGCTCTGGAAGTGATAATTTTGTCATGCCCATGCCGTGGATAGCCCATGTTTTAGTTTTCCCCTCTAATCAGCTGCCTTCTAGCACTCTAGCTGGCTTTATGAGCAAAATTATGGTCCAAGGAGTTGTAATTGTCTATGTTTCTGGAGAAAAAAGTTACTCAATGCAATCTTAAACTTTGTTGGCAAACATGGGGCTCCTTTGAAGTTCCAAACTCTCCTATCTATGCACATGATTAGAACAATGAAAATACTGAACCTCTCAGACACAATGGGAAGCCTCTTTTAAATTGGTACTTGGAAAACTCTAACCAAAATCAAGAAACTACCATTTTCTCTCCTAGAGAAAATAATTTCAAACTGAGCACGCACCTTAATGAAACAGAAAGACATTAGCACTTGTGAGACTGAAACAAGCCTATTAAAACATCTTTGAAAGACCATTCTTCCACTAGCTCCCTTGCCTCTCACTCTTCTTGTCTCATGCACTTTTTTGCCACCTCGTTTTATCCTTCACTCCTTCCTTCCTCTTTTACTTTTTCAGCTGGTTATTTTGAAATGGTTGTGAAATTTTCTCTGGACTCATCTACATGTTTCCTTGAAAATTTTAAGATAAAATCTATGATTTATGTTACCTTGACTTTCATTTTAATCCTGCTCTAGCACACTCAAAATCCTTGAGAAAACTTAAATTCTCTCTGTGCATTGAGATGTAAATTTACTACACGTTTTTCTTTAAAATTCTATAAGGTCTTCTTCCATGTGGAACAGGTAAATTTCAACCTTTTCCATTTACACAAATGCAATTTGAATTCAACTGATCTTCTCAACTAGTGAGTTTTACCTGACTTATGGCTAAAGCTTTAAAATTAAAGCTATAAGAACTTATTTATATCTGTATTTTTGTGTATACATGTGTGTATATGTCTGTCTGTGTGTTGTATTTGGTACCAAATTGGCTTATAAATAAATGAGTACTCATAAAATAAGCAAGTAAGTCCAACTGCTTTTCAAATTTATATGACTTAATAATCTTTTGGTAGATGGGAGTATGGGACTAGTCTAATACTGTTGGTTTGATGGAAATGGATGTGTCCTCTGAGTTATCAGCAAAACATGCCTGTATTTAACTGTAAGGGTCTTACTTTTACGATACATGCCTGGAATGCAGTAATATAAAGTTGGTTGATAGAAAATTTAGCTTGTCATGAGGGCTAGATTTTTCTGATATTTCATGAAATTTCCCAGGTATAATTGTAAAGAGTGAATAGATTTGGTGGATATGGGTGGGATAAAAGTTTGTAAATGAACTTTTGGTAGTGGTTATGTTTTATTACATGTTTATTTAGGAAGGTTTCTAAAATCTCTTTAGTAACTACACCCTTAGAGTTTTGCTAAGCTAAATTAGGTGATAGATGTTCATTTCATTGAATGTCTAGATTTTTTTTTTTTTTTTTTTTTTTGAGACTAAGTCTTGCTCTGTCACCCAGGCTAGATTATAGTGGCTTGATTGTAGCTCACTGTAACCTTGAACTCTTGGGTTTAAGCAATCCTCTCCTCCCACCTCAGCCTCCCAAGTAGACAGAACTACAGGCATGTGCCACCATGCCTGGCTAATTTTTAAATTTTGTTGTTGAGACAGGGTCTTGTGATGTTGCCCATGCTGGTCTCAAACTCCTGGCCTCAAGTGATCTTTCCACTTCAGCCTTTCAAAGTGCTAGGATTACAGGTATGAGCTACTGCTCCTGGCCTAGATCATTTCCAGACAAGATGCAATGCTGAGACTTTAGTTGCTGAATATGAGTTTGGCTCATATATTTTTGGCTTCTTATTTCAGTGGAACAAAAGTTATTTTGGTCTGTTAGTAAAAATGTCCTGTTCCATATTAAAGAGTTGTTCTGTTAGAAATCCTATGTCTCTGGAAATTGTAAAATATGTATTTCATGAATCCTTGGTACATGACTGACAGAAATTGCTTACTGCCTAGGTTTCCACTAAAAATTAGGGTTGCTAAGAGTTAGCATTGTAATTAATGTGTGTGACTAAACTACTGGAAATAAGAAAGATAATTTTGTATGCAAGTGTATAAGGAGAGTAGGATATATATTTGATAAGGAAGGTTGAAAAGACAAAGATTTTTTATGGGAAAGAAACTTATCTGGCAAATTTTTGTCCTAGACTAGAATGACTTGTTATTTTAAAAAGAGAAAATATAAGACAAAGCAGAAAATTTAAATATGTCATAAATGATCTAAGTAAGTTATGATAAAGTTTATGAAAAGAAAGTTTATAATTGGAATTTTCTATGTGCTCAGGTTGGCTATAATTGAAAGGAAATTGTTTAGGGTATTTCTAGGGATTGAACGGATATAGAACTTAAAATGTTGATCCTCTGTGTTAGAACAACAAAGTTTTCATAAAATACTGATTTGCTATTAGTAAAATTGCAATACATTTTTAATTTTGAAATCTGTTTCTTTAATAGCCATCCTCTAAACTATAAACAGTTTCTATTTCTGTCACAGTTCTTCCTGAGATCTATTTAATTTCTCTAGTTTCAGGTCAGAAATGCAGCTGTCCTTCTTTCTGCTTTTGAAAAGGTATATCTTTTGCTTGGCCAGAATGATAGCCCTTTCCTTTGATCTTCTCATCAGCTCCTGTAACTTTTTCTCTACTTCTAATTCTGATGTTATGGGTTGATGCTGAAATGTTTATCTTGAAGGTCTAGAAAAGCAATGTTTTCTTTCGGTATAACTTGATTCTATACTCTTTGCTTTTTTAGTATGTCTGAATTATTCCATGTAACCAGGAAACTGGATGTTGTTACTAAGAACCACATATTCCCTTGCTCAAGGTACTAGTTTTCTTATTTACATTCTTCTGTAATAGCATATGCTCAGAACCCTGGATGCACTCTTCTTGTACCTAATTAAATTCAATACCCTTTTCATCAGGTTTAATTTCCAGGTTATCTAAATAGGCTTTCCATATGGAGAAGTAATCACAGTATAACAGGTTTTATTCCTCTTTACCTTTTAGGTAACTGGCCTAGGAAACAAAGATTCTGTGTATTACCAAAATAATTTCCTATGCATCTTGTTGTCTTTATTAGGTTTTAAATTGCTTAGGAAAACTGAGCTTTAAAAGGGTTAAGGTTTTTACAGTCATGTAAATTTCTGTTTTGCTTTTGAAGTCTTTTGATTATCACCCTGGTTAAATGAATAACAATTATTGAGCAGTGACTTATGGTTCTGTTTAATCAAGTACTTTGAACCTTTTGACATCTTTCATAGGTTTCCTCAGGTTAAAAATTCTAAATTAAATCTTTTTGATCTTGTAGAGATATTAAATGGCTAGGCTTATTTGATAAATCATAAGGGAAGAATTGTCAAATAAAAAATGGTATTTAACTTCAAATTATATTTGTGTAATCATGTTATAAAATATGTTCCAAAATTGTATGAGATTTCTAACACTCTGAGATGTCATGGTATGTGTTATCAGTCATGACTATGATTATTATGTTAAATGGCTGCATATCAGAGAAATACCTACATTTCTTTGTCAATTGTAAAGTTTCATCATATTTTTAACCATGGCTGTTCTGGGGTTTTGTTATCCAAGTTACTGTTTTAAATTCTCCTCTAGAAGCATTTGCAGTTGGCTATAGTCCAAAATTGCTTTTTATGGACCTGCTAATCATGATAGAGCAAAACAAAATTAATTATATAAAATTAAGTACTTGATAAGGATAATGTAGGTTCTTCACACAAATGTGTCATTTTCCAGATTCAAGAAAATTTTCTTTTATAAGCTACCTATAATTTGCAATATTTTGGTAAAGTATCCTTTTGTGAACAAAGGTAAAAGCATTTTCTTTTTCTCCCTACTTGATTCCTCCAAAATTCAGTACTACTTGTATTTATAAGTTTAGAAAAAATATTCTCTCTGTATAAGCAGGATACAATTGGAAACAGTGATTATATTAATATTACCAAGATTTTGACTTATTTGCCATATGACTTAAATACCCCATTTAAGAATGTGAACAAAATGCCTTGCTTGAAGAGTTCCCAGCCTTAGAGTGAATAAGTAAAAATTCTCACTTCCTGGCATGCTCATGAATCTTAAGACTACATAAAATCTAAAGTGGTTTGCCTTTCTAGCCTCAAAAGGTTCTAAAATCTGATATTTCCTATATGATCAATGTGGAGAGAAAAAGTTATGTTTCTAAGAAAAACTAAAGTACACCTGTTATTAGATTGTAGCCCTGTGCATTGTTTTCAAGTTCTTGTTATCTACCTGTAGACTGGACTAGATCCTGGATTCTCCTAATTTCCTCCAATATTTGGCTACAACTAACTCCCAATAAAGTCCCTTGGCCCTCTTACCTCAATATGGTCTAGGCATGTTCCAGGGACATGCAGGGGATTGCTCCTTAAAACTAACCAAGGAAATTAGATATTAGAATTGGGGATGAAATAGTCAGAGTGGTGGTCAACACCAGGCCTATTCTGTCTGTCCTTAACCGTGGCATGCTTTCAATGTTCCCTCTCTGGAGTTCTGAATTTATACAGATTGTCAGGGTAGCCACCAACCTATGATGGTTCCTAAACCTTTACCTATCCACTTCCAACTGGGACCCCTCATTAGCCGTCATTGATTTTTGCTTATCCTATTGGCCCCCATGCATCTCCTGGTAAGGGGATTTTTAGAAACCTGCAAGGCCCATATTTCCTCCTCCTAGAAAGGGGAAATAATGCTTCAGTTATCCTCACCAGGAGATTTTGCTATAGAAAAGCCTTTTGCCCAAATTCCCATCTATTCACTTAGCATCATCAATGCTATCTGCCCTGCTCTTGAAGACCAACTGAGAAGCTTGGGGAAAATATAACAACAACAGATAACCCCTCAGATTATAAATATGATAGTTATGGATCTTCTCAGGGATGTGATTTACCTGGAGGGGTTAGCCCTAATGTAGGAGCTAGATTAGGAAAGTTTCTGGGACCTTGGTTTGGACTAGGTTCCACTTGAAATGAACGTATGATCAGAAAGCTTTCCTGTACTACTAACAGAAGGGCCCACTCCATGCCCAAGCTATCATGGCACAACAGGGTGCCCTAGACTTTCTTGCTTGTGTGGTCCTGGACAACTGTATTGCTTTAGATTGTCTCCTCACTGCACAGGGTAGTATTTGGCTAACACTTCCTGCTGTATCTGGGTAAATATTTCCAAGCAGTTGAATTTGAAACATCTAAGATCTTACAGCTGGCCAAATCTCTAAAAGGGACTTCCTCAGAAAGACTCCTAGCTGGGTTTACTGGGTTAAATTTCTAATTTCCAGATATTTTCAGCTGACTTCTCCCTGGTATAGGATCCCTTCAGTGTTCTGCCCTTTAAGTCTTAATGATCTTCCTTATATTTGGGCTAAGCATTTGGCTCCTTGTAAAATTGTCTAGACTGTTATAACAGATGTCTGCAAGGGACCCCCTACCAGGATCATGCCAACCAAACCTTTTAGACTTTAAACTAGCTTTAACCAGAAATCTGAACCAATTTAAACCAAGAGACTTTGATTCAAATTTAACAGGTACCTGAGTGCTTCTCTTAAGTAAATGGCCCTAGTTGCTCACTTGCCCGCTACCTTGCCAATAGGATCCTTATGCAGTAATAGTTGGTCTTGAAGCAGATAGCCAACTGCTTCAGCACCACGATGAAACACAAATAACCTATTTGATGATCAATGCTGTCTGCTTAAAGGTTTTGATTAAGAGTGATAAAATGTGAACAAATGTGAAGCTGAAAGAGCCAATCCTTCAAGATGGAACCTGAGTAGCTAACTGGCCTAAATTTTAAATAGAGGCAAGCAGCCATTTTCTGACTATGGGTTATACATGTACCCTGAGTTCCCCCAAACCTGCACCTTTTTAACTTTGGGACTTCCAGAGCTCACCTGAAACAACTAATTAGAACTCACCTGCTTAGGCTAATCAGGGCTCAGCTGTATCAATCAATCAGATTCAATTGTGTCAACCAATCAGAACTAAACAACTTTAAATCCTTCATTTGCATAAATGGATCTGATTGGGAACATATTAACCATGAGTTGAGAAAAGAAGTCTCAGACGACAAGAAACCAGCAAAAGAACCCTGGCAACATGAAAAATCAAAACAGATTAACAACCCCAAGGTATCACAATGGAACTACAGAAGTGAACTCCAATGACAAGGAAACTGTCAAAATGACAGAAATAGAATTCACAATATGGATGGCAAATAAGATTAATGGAATTGAAGAGAAAGTTGAAAACCAACAAAAAGAAAAAGAAAACATATTTCAGGAAATTAATGGAAAAGTCAATAAAGAACTAGACAAAATTAAAAAACATATAATAGAATTTAAAGAAATGAAAGAATCATTCAGGAATTTCCAAAACACTGCGGAAAGTTTCTGCAAAAGGTTAAACCAAGAAGAAGAAAGAATCTCAGAGCTTAAAGATAAGGCTCTCAAGCTAACCCAATTATTTAAAGAGGCAGAGAAGAGAATAACAAATGCAGAACAATCACTTAGAAAGATATGGGACTATGAAAAAAAAGGTATGGGACTATGCAAAGTGAAAAACATGTGAATTATAGGTATCCCTGAGGGAGAAGAAGAAAGAGCTAAAAGTATGGAAAATCTATTTGAAGGAATTATTGTGTAAAACTTCCCTAGTATTGCCAAAGATACAGACATCCAGATACAAGATGATCACAAACACTGGGAAGATTCATAGCAAATATGATATCCCCAAGACACATAGTAATCAATCTGGCCAATTTCAAATGAAAGAAAAATTTCTACAAGCAGCTAGATGTAAGCAACAACTGACCTACAAGGGAAAATCCATCAGGATAAGAGCAGACTTCTCAGTGGAAATCTTGCAAGCCAAAAAGGGTGGGCCCCCATCTTCAATATTCTTAAGAACTATCTAGAGTTTTGTATCCTGAAAAACTAAGTTTTACGTTTGATTGAGAAATTAAATCTTTTCTAGAGAACCAAACATTGAGGAAATTTGTCATAACTAGACCTACCCTGCAGGAAGTATGCAGATCTGCATTATACATGGATTGGCACAATAGACACCCACGAGTGTAAAAATCACCCAAAAGCTAAAGGTCAAAGCCCAGATACTACCATGGCTCAAGAGGTAAAAAAAAGTCAATAAAGTTCTATGCAACAGGATGAACAGAAATCTACCCCATTGATCAATTCTTTCAATAAATGTGAATGACTTGAACTCCCCACTCAAGAGACATAGGCTAGCTGAATGGGTAAAATAGTACAAGCTGAGCATCTGCTATCTCCAGTAAATGCATCTAGCCCACAAGGACTCATTCAGACTCTAGGCAAAGGGATGGAAAACAATAATCCATGCAAATGGAAACCAAAGGAAAGTGGATATAGCCATTCTCATATCAGATAACATAGACTTCAAGTCAACAAAAATAAAGACAAAGATGGTCATTATATAACAGTGAAGGGAAAATTCAATAAGGAGACATATTAAGCACAAATATTTATGCACCTAACACAGGTATGCCCAGATTCATAAGGAAATTCCTACCTGATCTAAACTAAATGATGAACAACAGCATCATAGTCAGGGATTTCATCACCCTACTGACAGAATGGGACAGATAATACAAGCAGAAAATAAACAAAGAAACAATGGACTTAAACAGGATTCTAGAACAAATGGGCCTGGCAGACATTTACAGAACATTCTACCCCGCAACTACTGAATATATGTTCTTCTCATCAGCTCACACAACATTTTCTAAGATTGATCACATCCTAGGCCACAAAACATGTCTCAATAAATTCAAAAAAATAGAAATTATACCATGTATCTTCTTAGGCCATAGTGGAATAAAATTAGAAATCAATTCCAACAGAAACACTCAATTCTACACAAAATCATGGAAATTAAACAACCTCCTGTTGAACGATTATGGGGTCAATGATGAATTGAGGTAGAAACAAAAAGTTTCTTTGAACTCTATGACAAAGGGGACATAAGTTATCAAAATAGGAGGGATTCAGAAAAAACAAACCTAGGAGGAAAAGTCGTAGCCTTAAATACCTACATTAAAAAGACAGAAAGATTACAAATCAACTATCTAATGAATTGTTTCAAGAAATTGGAAAAAGAAGAATAAACCCATTCCAAACCCAGCAGAAGAAAAGAAATAACTAAGATCAGAACAGAAATAAATGAAATCAATTCTAAAAGAATCACACTAGAATATTAATAGGAAAAAATTGGTTCTTTGAAAAGATAAACAAAATAGAGAGGCCTCTTGCTATATTAACCAGAAACAAACAAACAAACCAAAAACCAAAGGACCCTAATAAGCTCAATCAGAAATGAAAAAGGAGATATTACAACTGACACCACAGAAATAAAAAATAACATCTCTGAATACTATAAAATCTCTATGCACATAAACCTGAAGATGCTGAGGAAATGGACAAATTCTTGGAAACTCACAAACCCAATTAGGAAGAAATAGAGCCCCTGAACAGATCAATATCAAGTAATGAAACTGAAGCAGCAATAAAATGTCTTCCCCACAAAAAGTCCCAGATAAGATGGTTGCATACACAAATTCTACCAGACCTACAAAGAAGAACTGGTACCTATACTGCAGAAATCATTTCTTAAAATGGAGATGCAAGGAATCCTCCATAACTTGATTCTAGGAAGCCAATAACACCTTGATACCAAAGCCAGGAAAGAACACAAGAAAAAAAAAACTAAAGACCTATATCCCTTATGAATACAGATGCAAAAATTATCAATGAAATTCTAGCAAACTGAGTTCAGCTACACATCAAAAAAATACTACACCACAGCCAGGTGGGCTTCTACCCAGAGATGCAAGAATTGTTCAACATACACAAATCTATAAATGTGATTCACCACATAAATAAAAGCAAAAACAAACAATATATAATCTTCTCAATAGATGCAGAAAAAGCATTTGACAAAATTCAGCACCCTTTTATGATCAGAACTTGTAACAAAATAGGCATGGATGGAACAATCTCAAAATTATAAAAGCCATATATGACAAAACCACAGCCAATATCATACAGAACAGGGAAAAATTGTGAGCATTTACACTTAAAACTGGACCCAGACAAAGTTGCCCAGTGACACCATATCTATTCAACATCCTACTGGAAGTCCTAGCTAGATCCATCAGACAAGAGACGAAAATCAAGAATATCCAAACAGGGAAAGAAGTCAATTGATTTTTGCTGATAATATGATCTAATATCTAGAAAACACCAAAGATCCTGTCAAGAGTCTTCTGCAATTGATAAATAAATTTAGCAAAGTCTCAGGTTACAAAATCAATGTACACAAGTCATATATGCCAACCATAGTCAAACTGAGAATCCACAATAGCAACAAAGAATTTAAAATATCTAGGAATATATTTAACCAAGGAGGTGAAAGACCTCTACAGGGAGAATTATGAAACACTGAGGAAGGAAATAGTAGAAGATGTAAACAAATGGGAAAATATATCATGCTCATTTTTGGCAGAATCAACATTGTTAAAATGTCTTTACTATCCAAAGTGGTACAGATTTAATGTAATCCCCATTAAAATACCAAAGCCATTTTTGCATATCTAGAAAAAAATAATTCTACTCTTCATATGGAACAAGAAAAGACCCCGTATAGCCACAGAAACCTTAAGCAAAAAGAACAAATCAGGAGGCATCAATTTACCAGACTTCAAGCTATACTACAAGGTTATAGTAACCAAAACAGCATGGTAGTGGCACAAGAACAGAGACATAGACCAATGAAACAGAACCAAGAACCCAGATATAAAACCACCTTCATATTGCCATCTGATCTTTGACAAAGCAGACAAAAACATACACTGGGGAAAAGAATCCCTACGCAATAAATGGTACTGGGAAAATTAGATAGCGAACTGTAGAAGACTGAAACAGTATCCCTACCTCTCACCACTCACAAAAAGTAATTCACAGTGGGTAACAAACTTAAGCCTAAGGAAAGAAACTGTAACAATTCTAGAAGAAAACATTGGAAAAACTCTCATCGACATGGACCTAGGCAAAGAATCTATAAAGAAGACTCTGATGCAATCATAGCAATGACAAAAATAAATAAATGGGACCTGGTCAGATTAAAAAGCTCTGCACAACCAAGGAAACTAATCCATAGAGTGAAAAGACAACCTACAGAATGAGAGAAAATATTTGCATGGTGTACATCTGATAAAGGGCTGGTAACCAAAATCTACCTAGAACTCAAGCATATCAGCAAGAAAAATCAAACAAGCCCATTAAAAAATGGGCAAAAGACATGAAGAGAAGCTTTTCAAAAGAAGATAGACTAATGGCCAAGAAACATAAATGCACATAACAGAGATTGGCATTATGCACACCATACTGTTTATCAGAGTGGGATGAACAAGTAATTGAGCAGAATAAAGGGGATAAGTCTGGTCTGTGGTCTATAACCTTCCCTTTATAGACATGCCTAATTATACACTTTAAGCCACATTCTTGTTCAAGGCTCATTTTTCTTCTTACTTTACTACTTCTTTACAGATTATTTGAAGAGGATACCCCCTCAATAACCATGGGCCCTAAAATTCCTGTCTCAGTACTGTTTCTAGGGAAATGGACATTGACTAGAAGATATAAGCATAAAAAGATATGACTAAGGAACATTAAAGAATCCAGTATCAGAGAGGTTGAATAAAAGAAATGGAATATGGTTTGTAGAAGTTGTTTTTGCATGGAATTCAAAAACTGTCTCCAAACATGACATTTTATCAAACAGTATCTCTCATATAGAATGATAAAGATTAGAGAAAAGTTTTTCTAAAAATAGCTGTATTTTTACACAGACTGGTAACAACTTTTTAAAATATTTTTATGTGTTATTCTTTTACAGAATGCATTGATCTTATACTTTATTTATAATATTTAAATATTTTATAAAAAGACAAAAGAACAATATAACCACCTCATTGAAACATGTTTTAGAAAATTTTATAAAAATCAGTCAGAGTTGAAAATATAGTACAGAAATCCTTTGTTTTTCTGTATTTACCTAGAAATTTTTGTATAATATTTTAAAACTCAAGGAATGGAAACTTATTCAGCATATTGTTCAGAGGTCAGATATAACACACACACATATAGTCTGATGAAATACATTGAAAAAGTTCTGGTTGCATATTATTTTTAAAAGAAATTATTCAATTTTAAGAAACTTCTAGAAGTCACTAATAAAGGATGCTTAGTCCTATGGAAGAAGACATTAAATGATATTTGCCATCAGAGATTACCTAGCAGAACTATAAATCACATGTCACTTAGTGATGTATCAACTACTTAGTTGACATGACAAAATCGGATAGTGATTAGATGATTTATGAGGTATAGAGGAAGAGAACCCCTCAAGGGGAATATTCATAGAGACCAAAATATTTGAGCTTAGACAGAGTGTTTTACTTTTTGTAATATCAAGTCATATCTACATGAGGGAGAAAAAAACCTAGTGGGTAATTTAAGTGTAATTTTATGAAGTTAACTATAAAAGATAAAAAATTAGAATGAATCTATAAAGATGATAAGAATAAAAATGCTTAAAGTACTATTAAAGACAGAGCATAAACACATTTCCATCTTAAGAAATAAAGAAATATCACCTAACGGGAAATAAAAACCATCATATTTTAATAGATAAAATATGACTTTGTGGTCCTTGTTTAAATTTAAGCTTCATAATTTATTAGTTTTATCTTTGCAATATTATTTAACTTCTTGCATCTCAATTTACATATTTATAAGGTGGGAATTAAAATACTTGTTTTATAAGACTGTTATGAAAATTAAACAAGTTATGAAATGAAAAATGCTTAGAATCATGCTTACCACGCAGAGCCACCTGGTTTTCAATTGATACCCCTCATTATTACTGTTAAGAAACAGAGTAAATCAACCATGCAAATTTTGTTTTGATATTGAAATGGCTTCAGTTTCACTATAACTTTTGTTTTAAAAATAAATGGAAGTAAGAATATAAGTATTTGGTTTATCTAAATGAGGTATATAGTTATCAGTAGCATGAAAATCCATGAAACTAGGTAGCAGACTGAACAATTATTATTCTGTTCAATGTGCTCTTCTGTTTCTGTTGAACTCCATTGAAACATAGTGGGATTAAGGTGAGAAAAACCTTCAAACAGCTTTCTATATAGAAAACTCTTTTAAAAAGATATAAGCCTCAGTATGGTCAAGAAGTCTAGGAAGAGGCTGATATTGTACAATTAATTCAACAGTTGCCTCTGGTCTAGTCAACAACAATGGCTAACATTTATTAAGGTATATGTGCTTCACACTATTCAAAATGTATTAAATTTATTGGCCCATTTAATACTTGCGACCTTGTAAGATAATAATATTATTCTTATTTAGGGTAGTAGAGATAAATGTTACATGGTTCCTGGTTTCATGTTCTGCCAGAGGAAAAAGCAGATGTGTTTAAAAACATCAACAACAACAACAACAAAACCCAAGGAAATAAATAGATTCATAAATACATAAAATAAAATAATTACATTCATACATTTTAGAAAGAGGCAAAATTATGTATTAATTAAGTCTACCTGGAACCTGGTGGTTATTTTTCTCTCATCTTTGAGGATTTTTACTCAAAGTTTTAGTCTGGGACCAAGATGTGTTTTTAGATATCCAACCAGTATGGCTTCTAGGACTCAAGATGAGGCCGCAACAAGCAGTCACCCCTTTAACAGAAGGAACCAGTTATGGCCATATGAAGACAATGGACATCTTTGTTTTATTTTGAATGCCTTTAATTTTAATATATTACTTCTAAATAGTTGACTATAACTCCAAACCATCTTAATGTCCCTACAATTCTAACTTGTATAAATGCACCCCTTTTCTTTCCTCGTACTTGCCAATCAAGAATAGTTGCTGAGACAACCAAGCCATGACTTTTTAAATCTTGGGGATTTTGAATTGTGAGAAAAGACATCTGAATTCTGGGACTAAGGAGAAGGAGAAATTAAGATGAACTCTGCTGTTTCTGATTCCTTTTTCTCCAAACTCATAAAAATTTTATATTATTCGAGTCAGTAGAACTTTCTCTTCAATATCAAAAAATAGTGGGTAGGTTTATTTTTATGTATCATTTAAGAACTATGTTTTTTTATACTTCTCTCAACTCTATTTTAATTGGTAAAACTTACAGTAGCCAAACATAGCATAGAATTAAAGAATAGATAATTATTGCTTTTTCACAGTGTGTGCTATGTTTGCTAATACCATTTATAGATAAGTACAGTATTACTAACATAACAAAGCCACAGTGTAAGGCCAGACTGGTGTCAATAAAGGGTATTTAAAGAATGCCAGCATCAAGGAAGCTATGACACACTTCCTCATAAAGTTCTTTAAAAAGAACCCGAAATACAAAAGGACTAAAATTAATGGAATGATGTTTTTATTTTGGTCCTACATAGAGATATTTTTTAATTAGCATAATAATTTTAATTAATTTAAATATATATTGGAAATATTCATTTTCTATTATAATATTATAATATATTGTTTTAAAATAAACCCCTTAAAGCAAAAATTATTAGTTAATATAAAGTCAACAAAGATAGTATTTAGAAGGGCAAAAATTTATAAATCTGGAAGTAAATAAATACAATTTGGAAAATGATGGGATAGATAAATACTATATCCAGGATTGGATTGGAGAATTTAAACTCTGTGCTTTGGAACTAGTTGCTCTCAGACTGCAAGTGGATGGACTAACTCAACAACTAGTTTCAGATTCAAAGGTGAGAAAGCTGCTTTTTTGCTATTTTTCAAACATACACAGACTTTTACAGTTTAATAGATACAGAGCAATGTTAATTTTCTCATTTAACTCTTCTAATAAATAAAACATGAAATCTAAATGGTAGGAATATACATTTACTCTGTCTAATGCAAACAGTATTTACTATGTTAACATTTTTATTTATCTTGATTTTGATCATGCAAAAAGTTTGTATTTTTCTTGGTAGAAAGCAGGAGGATCCTGGGAAGGAGGAAAAGTATTTATATTTCATAAGTGGACTCCAGTAGAAAACATCTATCAATTCACCTGCTTTTAAATTCCTTCCCCATATGTGTCCTTGTGGTTTTGGTGAGGCTGAGCCCTTCTACCCATTATAAACACTTGGTTGGGGGTATTACCCTAGGTCTGGATAATTCAAGTCCTCCATCCCCCTCACCACTCAGAGTATTTCAGGGCTAGATCTAAGGAAGTTACTTAATTTCTTATTTCAATTTCCTAACCACCTATCTCATTGAGTTGATGTAAAAATTTAGTGACCTTATGACTTTAGAAATTCAATATTTAAAAATGTTTGAAAAAGAAAATAAAAGCCTTACCAAGTTGGTTCAAGATGCTTGACTAGAGACATTAGACATCCCATCCTCTCTAGAAAGAAGAAGAGTCAAAATTACGAGTACAGAGTCATACATCAAATGGAATATCAAGGAGGGAACACTGGGGTACAGTAGAGAACTCATGGGAAATGCCTGTGGTGCAGAAGAAGGAAGCGAGAGGCCAACTTAGTGGAGATTGGCAAGAGACCAGAGGGACTTGGTGCTGTGGTGAAATAGCGAGTGAGAACATTTTCATAGTCCACATCTCTGTTGTGGACTGCTGTGATACCAACTGCAGGAACTCCTCTATCCAGATGAACCCTGCCACTGGCATGGGCAGTGATTTGGACACCTCTGGAGGGCATTCCACTGGGTTGGGAACTTGCACTGTGTCACCCGCCTCCCACCTCAGACGTAGGCAGCAGCAGCAACAATACCATTGTAAGAACATGCTGTCTTGGGACTGCATCTTCCCTGGGGAACCACAGACCAGGAGTTGCTGCTGATTTCCTCTGGTTTCAACCCAGAATCCTGCAGTGGTGCAGTGTTGGCTGAACCCAGGGGTGCTTTAGAATCTCCAGTGCTCTGGCCCACAGAGACTGCTAACCCCAGGGGAAGGACACTGCAGCATCCCAAAAGGGTGGCCCTGGAAAGAAAGGAAACCAAATAGTGTGTGCTTTCCAGAATCTGAGAGCTCCCTGCCTGGGGCTATGAAAGGTGACTTTCCCTCCAGTAGTGGCATACCACCTCAAGACTGCATCCTCCCCTAGGAACCAACACCCTGTGTCTCCACATCCTGGTAGTTCCCACTGACATCCCCCAGTGTCCACCAGGAGGGCTGCAGGGGTGCATAGTGCAGGATGTCAAAAGGGTGGCCCTGGAGACAAAGGAACCAGCAGACAGTTCTGCTGGTGGGAAGAGATTTCACTCTCTGCTGATGAGGCAGAGGTCAGAGTGTGTGGCAGAGCTCAGAGGTCAGAGAGCTCCAGAGGGTGGAGTCATCTTTCATAGCCTCAGGCAGGGAGCTCTCAGGCTCTGGAAAGAGATCAGCCTCTGTACTGCAAATCATGAATAGAGAACAGTACCTCTTCTACCTGTTTCTCACACCACTTTCAGCCCAACCACTATTGCTACGGCCACGGGAGGCCTTCATGGCTGAGCCAGAGGGCTTCTTGAGTGTAACTATGCGTGGTGATGGTGACTCCACTGTCACCTTGGCCTCTGGGCAGGAGACTCACAGGTGAAGAGCAGGACCCCCACACCCCCTCTGAGTGTGCTGTGATGCTGCTGTTGCAGAGAGTTATGTGTTTGGAGCTGTGGGTGGAGTCCCCACACCACAGCCACTGCCAACATCTGCTGGCACTCACTGGGACCTACAGGGTCATCCCATTACTGCTACTGAAATTCACTTGCCCATCTGGCACACTGCAGCCACTACCTGCATACAAGTAAAACCTACCACATTCACTGAGGGACAGCAGGGCTAGCAGTCTCTCCCTGAGCTGTCCTGTCCCTTCTGGGTGGAATATACCTACTTTGGAGGCAAACTTCTAGCACAACTAAACCTCACCTTCTGGAACATTTCAGCCACAGCCCATAACCAGTTTGGTAGATCTTAGACCTCCATACAGGGGGTTGAGCTGCCTCCTCCAACTCTGCTGCAGCTGGGCTAGGGCTTAAGCTGGGAATCTGGGCCCCTTTGTGCCCCAAAGGGCAAAGAGCAGTCTTACTGCAGAGATAGGGAGGTCCAAGTAGCTTGTGAACCCCACAGCTGCCTGCTTCTGCTATCCTCCTCAAGAGGGGTCCCCCATTCCTGTTGCAGGTTCACAGTGCATCCACCCTTCTCCTACCTGAACATTCTTCCAGACCATAAGATCACTCTGTCCTTCACTATCACAGCCAGTGTCTGAACTCAGGGAGGCTTGAGGGCAAATTTGCCAGCCTGGCCTTGGTGTTGTCCCCTCAGGACTCAAGCACCCATCCAGGGCCTGGGGGTAGGGGGTTACCTAACCTAGTCCACCAACAGTGGCACATGAACATTCTCCCAGGAGTCGGAGGGCCAGCAAACCCAAATTTCCAGCAACACCACAGTGGGTACCTACCTGCAAGAAATGAAAGGCAGTGTACCTCTCCCTCTCTACTTCTTTTCTGCTACACTGAGCAGCAGAGAACATGTGAACCACAAGGCTATCTGTTTTGAGCTGAGGGAAAAGGTTCCAGATGAGAAGGAACCAACATAAAAACTCTGGAAATATGAAAAAACAGGCTGTTTTGACATCCCCAAAGGATCATAGTACATCTCCAGCAATGGACTCCAACCAAAAGAAGATTTTTGAAGTGTCAGATATGGAATTCAAACTATGGATTGTAAGTAAGCTCAATGAGATTACTGAGAAAGTTGAAAACCAACACAAAGAAAGCAGAAAAATAATTCAGGACATGAATGAAAAACTCACTAAAGAGATAAATTTAAAAATATATAGCATTTCTGGAAATGAAAGCAATTTAGGGAATTTCAAAATAGACAACAGACTAGACCGAGCAGAAGAAAAATTTCAGATCCTGAGATAAAGCTTTCAAAACAACCCAGCCAAAAATAAAGAAACAAGAAAAATGAACAAAGTCTCTGAGAAATATAGGATTATGTAAAGCACCCAAACATAAGAATCATAGGTATCCCTGAGAGAGAAGAAGAACAAGTAAAAGGCATGGAAAAAAGAAATCTGAGGGAATAATGGAGGAAAATTTCTGTGGTCTTGCTAGAGATTTACACACTGAGATACAAGAAGGTCATCACATTCCTGGAAGATTCAGTCCAAATAGAACATCACTAAGGCACATAGTCATCAGACTGGCCACAGTCAAAGTGAAAGAGAAAATTCCACAAGCTGCAAGATGAGTACATGAAGTAACTTACAAAGGAAAACTCATCAGACTAAGAGCAGACTTCTCAGAAAAAATCTTACAAGCCAACAGGAATTGGGGTCCCATCTTTAGTCTTCTTAAACAGAATGTCTGTTGGCCAAGAATTTTGTATCCAGCAACACTAGATTTCATAAATGAAGGAGAAATAAATTCTTTCCAAGACATGCAAATGCTAAAGGAATATGTCACCACTAGACATGCCCTACGAGAAATGCTCAAATGTGCTCTAAACACCAAAAGGAATAGTCAATATTCACCATTACAAAAACAATCAAAAGTGAAAACTCACAGCTGTTACAAGGGAGAATATAAAGCAAATGGCAGCAACCAACATGATGATTGGAACAGTATCTCACTTATCAATATTGATATTGAATGTAAGTGATATTAATTCCCCCACCCAAAAAAGATATACATTGGCAGAGTGGATAATAAAACAAAACCTGACCATCTGTTGTCTTTAATTCATTTAACTCATAAAGAGTCTCATAGTCTCAAGGTAAAGGGGTAGAAAAAAAAATGTTCTATGCAAATGGAAACCAAAAACAGGCAGAAACAACTAGTCTTATATCAGATAAAAGAGATTTTAAAGCGATAACAATAAAAACGACAAAAATAGTCATTATATAATAAAGAAATCTACAAGAACATAAAACAATCCTACCTATATATGCACCTAGCACCAGTTTCCAGATTCATAAAACAAATACTACTAGACCTAAGAAATGAAATAAACAACATAACAATAGCCAAGACTTTAATACACCATTTAGAGAACTAGACAGATCATTGAGGCAGAAAGTCAACAAAGAAACACTGGACTTATACAGTACTCTAGAACAAATGGACCTCACAGGCATTTACAGAAAATTTTACCCAACAACTGCAGAATATACATTCTTCAGATCAGCACATGGAACATTTTCCAAGATAGAATATATATTAGGCCACAAAGCAATTCTCAGCATTAAAATTAAAAAAAATAAAAATCAAACTATGAATATTCTCAGTCCACAGTGGAATAAAACTGGACATCACTTCTAAGAGTAACTCTCAAAACTATACAACCAGCTGCTGAACAATCTTTGGGTCACCAATGGGATCAAGATAGAAATCAAAAAATGTTTTGTATTGAATAACAATGGCAGCACTAGCTACCAAAATCTGTGGGATACAGAAAAAGTAGTGCTAAGAGGGAAGTTCATACAACTAAATACCTACATCAAAAATACAGAAAGACCACAAATTAAAAACTTAATGTCATACCTCAAGGAACTAGAAAAACAAGAACAAACCAAACTCAAAGCTAGCATATGAAAAATAACAAAGATCAGAGCAAAATTAAAATACTTGGAAACCAAGAAAAAGAATACAAAGGATCAATGACACAAATGACATAAGTTGATCTTATTGAAAAGGTAAACAAAATTGATAGACTACTAGCTAGATTAACCAAGAAAAGAAGAGAGAGGATTCAAATAAGTTCAATCAAAAATGAAAAAGGAGACATAAAAATTGATGCCGTAGATATCCAAAAGATCATCTAAGACTATTATGAAAACCTCTGTCCACACAAATTAGAAAATCTAGAGGATATGGATAATTTTTTTTGAAACACATAATGTCTTAAGCTTGAATCAGGAAGAGACAGAAATCCTGAACAGGTCAATAATGAGTAGTGAGATTGAATCAGTAATAAAAAATCTCACTAGAAGATAAAAGCCCAGACCAGATGAATTCACAGCTAAATTCTGCCTGACTTACAAAGAGGAACTGATACCTATCCTACTGAAACTGTTCCATAAGATTGAGAAGGAGGAAATTCTCCTTAACTCATTCTAGAAATCCAGTATCTCCTTTATTCTAAAGCCAGTAAAGTACACAACAAAAAAAGGAAACTACAGACCAATATTATTCATGAACGTAGATGCAAAAACCTACAAAATATAAGCAAACCAAATTCAACATCACATCAAAAAATAATTCACTAAAATAAAGTGGGCTTCATCCCTGAGAGGCAAGGATGGCTCAACTTACAAAAGTCAGGAAATGTGATTTACCACATAAGCAGAATTAAAAACACAAACCATATGATCACCAAAATAGATGCTGGAAAAGCATTTGATAAAAGTCAGCACCTCCTCATGAAAACCATTAAAAAACTAGTCATAAAAGGAATATACCTCAAAATAATAAAAGCTGTATATGACAAAACCACCTCCAACATTGTACTACATGGGGAAAATTTGAAAGCATTCCTTTTAAGAGCTGGGATGAGAGAAGGATGCCCACTTTTATCACTTCTGTTCAACATAGTACCAGAAGTCCTAGCCAGAACAATCAGGCAAGAGAAAGAAATAAAAGGCATCCATATTAGAAAAGAGGAGGTGAACTATCCTTGTTTACCAATAATATGATTCTGTGTCTAGAAAATCTAGTCTAAAGACTCTTCCAAAAGACTCCTAGAATTGATAAATAAATTCAATAAAGCCTCAGTTATAAAATTAATATAAAGAAATCAATAGCATTTCTATACTTTAATAACAGCCTAGCAGAGAATCAAATCAAGAACTCACTATTACTGACAATAGCTGCATAAAAATACCTAGGACTATAATTAACCTTAGAGGTAAAAGATGTCTACAAGAAGAACTACAAAACACTGATGAAAGAAAAAATAAATGACACAAACGAATGTAAAAACATCACATCCTCATGGGATCCTTCTTCAGAAGGATCAATATCATTAAAATGTTGATACCACCCAAGTGATTTCAAATTCAGTGTAACTCCCATTAAAATACCAATGACATTTTTACAGAATTAGAAAAGGCACTCTAAATTTCACATGGAATCAAAAATGAGCTTAAATAGACAAAGGAATTCTAAGCAAAAAGAACAAGTCTGGAAGTATCACATTACCTGACTTCAAATTATATTACAAGGCTATGGTAACCAAAGCAGCATGGTTCTGGTATAAAAATAGACAAATAGATCAATGGAGCAGAATAAAGCACCGGGCAATAAAACCATAAACCTACAACCAACTGACCTTTGACAAAACAGCCAAAAACATGAACTGCAGAAAGGATGCCCTATTCAATAAACGGTGCTGAGAAAATTGGAGAGCCACATGCAGAAGAATGAAATTGGATCCTTATCTCTCATCATATACAAAAATTTAGGTGGATTAGAAACTTAAATATAGGACTTGAAACCATAAAAATTTCAGAAGAAAACTTAGGAAAAACTTTTCTGAGCATTGGCCTAGGAATTTATGAGTAAGATTCCAAAAGCAAATATAACATTAACAATGAAAAACATTTCTCAACTAGAGTGGTGACAGTTCAGGTTAATATTTTCCTTTAACATGAATTTTACATGACTCCTTTTGTTAAGATTACCAAAAGTCAAAAGAAAAAGTATTAATTTGTGGAGATTTGCACTTTTCTAACACTACCCGTCTACTCATGGCCATACATTCACTTCAAATGCCCATGTCTTTCCTCCTTGTTTCTCAAAATATCATTCATCTTTCAGGACCTGCCTCAAATCTCACTTCAATAAAGATCTCTCTGACTTCTCAACCTGAAATGAATTCTCCTAGCTCTGAGCTTCCCTGAAATTCTTGTCTGCACAATGTATTTACAAATTAATCATGCAGTGTCTGGTGGTAGTGAAAAGAGAGCTTGAGCTTTGAAGTCAGACTCAAGATGAATCCTGATTCCAATACAAAATAGCTGCATGACCTTGGGCAAGTTACTTGTTCATAATAAAAATAGTAACTATCTATTTCTTTGACATGTGCTAGGTACAATTTTAAACATTTTACATGCATTATCTCATTTAACTCACATAGTGACTCAATAAAATAGGTGGTATTATGAGTCCTTTTGTATACATAAGGGATTGAAACACAATGCCCTTATCTATATATCTGTATCTATATAGTAAAGTGTCCAAAGCCACATTGCTAGTCAGTTGCAGAAATAGGATTCAAATCCCAGTGACCTCACTGCAGAATCCATGTTCTTAGGCAAGACACTATATTACCTCTCAATTTCTGTGCCAGCAGTTCATGATGGTTATTACTAAATGGGTGAAATTAAATAACAAATATAAAGTGTCTGGCACATAGTACATGAATAGAAAATGTCATTTGGCGTCTCCTCTGCTTTATTCCTCATTTATTAATGTTTTTAACTGTTACTTATATCTGTACTTAACTTTTTTTGTGTTTACATCTTACCTGTACAGATGGTTCATACACTTCCCCAGGACACTCACAATAACTAGCACTTTTTTTGAGCACATCCCTAAGCAAGGAACTCAAAACATCTTTGAGATCTGAACTTTGTGTGCCTTTAACTTTACTTTTCCCGACTCCCTGCCTTCTATCACCAGCAGTTCCCTGCAACTCTTTAAACCATTGTGATTCCCTCTACCTACCATGCCTTTGCCACTTTCACAGGACAACTGCCTACTCCTGCAGACTCAGTTCTGCTGGGTTGCCTCCTCAAAGCTATCCCCAAACACCTAATTTAGAAAAAAAGCCTCCTATCTATGCTCCCTACAGCGTCCTCTGCATGCCAGGGTTTACAGTACAGTGAGCCAGGTAAGCACAATTATTTCAACACAATGTACTAAAATTTGGTTATATCTTGTTTCCTGGAAAGCCACTGATCTGAAATAGGAGAATTGTGAGGCTTGGTTTTGTTACATGGCTCTCTGTCTTTACCAATACCCAGGTGCCACCAAGATCCTGTGCACTGCTATTTTGTGTGTAAAAAATACTTGGCTAGGCTAAAAGACAACTAAGTCAAACAATTATACCAGGTAGCAGAAAGTGCTAAGCTGTTTTGTTCTCTCTGGATTCTTTTCATAATTGAACATATGTTATTCCACCCATGAAGTGAGATTAAGATAGGGAAGGATGAATTGGAATGTACAGAGTTAGTGCAAGAGAAATGTCATGTTTACATTATGTCAATTGTAAATCAGGACTTTTCTCAAAAGAGAACATTGATTTTTGCCAGTAATTACTTGGTTAAAAAAGGATCACAGATCCATTCATAAGAATTACAAAGTCAATTGTCTAGAGCTTTAAAAAATATAACCTCAAATCCAATTAAAATAAAATTGGATTAGCATATTATAACTTGGAATTAATTGAACAAAATATACAGGTGCCTTGTTTGTCCATCTGGGAATTTGAAATTTGAAACAAATTTACTTGATACATTTTTATGTTTAGTTATAAAACTACAAATTGTGTTTAGAATGCTAACATCAACATTGCATAATAAGTTAGACTGGCTCTCTTTTTAATGTCTTGTCTAGCCTTCTAGAAGTTCCTGGATGGGTAATAAAATCTCTATTAATACTTTTATAATGAGTTTTCACTGTACGAAAAAACATGTAGCATTTGATAACTAACTGTCATATAATGTACAAAATAGTGACTACATTTGTTATTCATTACCTGATACTTTATAGTTATGAA
The DNA here is from genome assembly GCF_020740605.2 of Lemur catta. Taxonomy (NCBI): domain Eukaryota; kingdom Metazoa; phylum Chordata; class Mammalia; order Primates; family Lemuridae; genus Lemur; species Lemur catta. The sequence continues at coordinate 61,488,587 of NC_059139.1, read as the reverse complement.
TTTTTCATATCCCTGTGGTATCATCTAGCCCCAGCTGCCCTGGCATACATCTTGGTTCAAATCAGGGCCAGCCAAACATAAATAAATAAATGAAGTTGAACAGGTATCCCTTGGAGGTCCTTTTCCAATGATGTATAGAAAAATCTTTATTTTGTGTTTAGGAAGATTGTAGTCTGGTAGGTATTGATTAAAGAGGTAGTTGATTAATACTATCAAATAATTCAAATTTATTCATATTTTGAAACAGTTGTTGGATATTAAAAGTTATTGGGGATAAACTGAGTTTTCTAGAGCAACAGAGGTAGTTAACAATTTCTTAGCTATCCACACTTTTTTACTTGGGACATTACCGCTGCCTGAAATCAAGAAATCATTTTTATTCCCTATAGAAATACACTAAATTACATCTCATAAAAGTCTGTCATTGACTTTCACTTGGAAAAATTACTGTTTCATTATTGTTATTTAAAATATCTTTTTCTAAAAGATAGGTGAGTTAATAGGAATGTCTTAAATTAAGATGCCCTAAATTAGAGAATTTCGTGTACTATTGAATGAGTTGGTTCTGTTTGCACTCTCATTTTCATCATGACACCAAGTGAAATAATATTTACCTGTAAGACACATTCCTTCAATGCTTTGTGTAATTCCCAAGATTTTACCATAACTTAATCACCAACTTTCTTGAATGAATCTTTTGTCTCTGTATGAAAACTAAATCACTCACAAATTTTCATATTTCAGTTTTTATTAATAGCAAACAAATTGGGGCAGATATCTCCTTAAAATTTGTCACATACCTCCATAACTGCTAATGTAATTTATCCATATTCTAACTTAGACTTGTTTGGACCTAAAAAATAATCTGTTCTGATATATGAATCAAAATGGTGTTGATGTTACAACTAATGTTAATGTTGAACTTCCATTGTCTCCTATGTAGAAATCGGCCTGAACTTTCCTGTTCTATTAAAGATGATCCAAAGTTTCTTATCTCAACAACTAGATTAGAATTATACATGCTTTCTCACATTTTAATAACTTCCAGATGGTGGAAAAGCTAAAATAAAACTAAGAATTCAACAAAAGTGTGGGAAAATATTAGCATAGTACAAAAGACTAAGAACACTAAGGAAGTTATTTTCAAACTAGTTTTTCCTTGCTTTAAAAAATGCCACTGGCAAGAATAATGACGCTTCCATAATGTTACTAGAGTGCTATATTTGTAAAGCAGCATGTAAGCCTCATAAAAGGGTAATGAGTTCCTTAAGTGATAGTAAAATAAGCTTTCATGTAGAGATATGCCGAGGTACTACTGTTCATGGGCAGCCGTAGAGTTGCATTACCTATTTTGTATAGCAATTTTCACTAACAGAAAAAAAGAAATGACAGTAATGGTCACATTTTCCTTCCTGTGACATAAAAAAAGGGACTCTAGTGAAGTTCAACTAAGTAGAGAAAATGATAAAGTCTTATATAAAATTTATACTTATCTGGCCATTCTTCTTTATATAAGCATGTTTTTTGGGTAGATGAGGAATACGTTTTTATAGCTGATCATAGAATTACCCACAGATAACTATCTTCAGTTGATTTGCTCTCTTATATCAATTATTGTAGCTTCATAAAATATGCACACATTCTTTGACATTTATGTTAAATAACACTTGTCTTCTCTCATGTTTTCATGTAGAATAATAGTCAATAAAAGGCATCATTCAGTATTAGTAAAATATTCTTTTATAAATCAGATCAGAAATTTCAAAACGTCCTCCAATCTACCTCATTCTTTACAGGAGAAAAATCTTGCCTATCAGGTAATTGAAATCCCTTAATAATGAAAATTACACATTAAATTCTATTGGCTAATTGCCTATAAAATTGAGAAGTCTATTCTCTCCTTTCTCACTATTCATGATTAGATTTCTCACTCTTTAGCAGCAACAGGAAACAGATGCTCACAGAATTCAAAGATTCTCAGTGAGGGGCAGGTGCGTGAAATATCTTAGTATTTTGTCATTAATTTTGTCAAGGCAACATAGGATGAGGGGAGAGATTATATCTAAGGAGTTTGTGAGTATGATTCTAAAAGATTCAAATGGAAATAGTGACTTCTGAGGCAGAAATTCAAAAAGAAATGTCTTTGAGGGATGGACTGCAAATAAATCACATAGATGACTATGGTGAAGGAAAGCTGTCCTTCTAAAGTGTAAAATATGTATTTCCCCAGAAAAGCACAACTTTAAAAACTAGAGAACAGAACTTTCTGTGGTTTCATATAAGGCTTAGCTTATTAGCTCCAAACTACTGAAGTTTTTTCCTCCAAACAAATATATCAACTCTTTGAGTGAATTAAATCAAGACAAATAAAAGGGCTGAAATAATAAATTTTGTTTTCATTAGACAAGGTAAAAGTATAATACTACCATTTAGATTACATACTTTAATAGAAGAGTTAAATGAAAAAATTGATATTTCTCTGTAGAGACAAAAGTATAAAATTCTGTGCATGTTAGAAAAAATAGCAACATAAAGGCAGCTTTTTAATTCTTGAATCTGAAACTTATGTGCTCAGCCAGAGAGCAACTGGTTCCTCAGCACAGTCTCAGCCTATAGGATCATGTGTAGCATTTTTTTTAAAAGTTTGTACTTTCTGTACTTTCCAGATTTCACATAATAAAAAAAAAGTACCAATGAATTTTTTAAGAAATGGCTATTTGTTTTACAGGAGAGGTGTAGATAATAAGACACCTACTTTCTTTCCCAAATAGATTAGATTTTTAAAGGAACAAACCTACTTTTTGATGTAATCATAGTTTTCTTGATTATATGCAAGGCAAATTTTAACACCTTACAGAAAAAAGAAAAGTTTAAACCAACAATCCTCCAATAAATTAAAAATTTTAAACATCCAGACAATACTTGATAACAAAAATGAAAACAAAGTTTAAAATAACAAAATTTAGAAATGAAAAGAATTGAAATAGCAAAAGTATTCCATTAATATAAGGAACAAAATACTGTTCTTAATGAAATAAACCAAATTAAAACATATTTGAAAAACAGAAATTAAGTTTTTTAAAAAATAATGCAGTAAGGAATGGTTTCCCTTAGGAAAAAAATGACTAAATTAATATTCAGCAATCATCCTGACAATAGGGGAAACAGATAAATATGACAAGGGCTTTGTTTCCAATGACATTTTTATTCATTCACTCATTTAATATTCATTTATGAAGCTATTATTTGGGCAAGCAACCATATATAAAAATAACACACATGCGTGTGTTAGTAAAATATTTTTAAATACTATTTGACAATGTTTCTTCCTGTCAGTTTTGATTAACCTGATTCTTCCCCATAGAAGCAAACCCCATAAGATCTTCAAATATCCATTACTTGTGTGTGATTTGCAAAATTCTAAAATAGCTTTTATGATCTTGCTCTAATAAATATGTTATGTTACGTGGCAAAAGGAATTTTGCAAATGCCATTAAAGTTACTAGTTAGCTGCCCTAAAAATAGGGAGGTTATCAGGGCGGCCCTACCCTAACCATGTGAGCTGTGTGAAAGCACCAAGTTTTCTCCAGCTGATAGCAAAAGCGGAAGTCAGAGATTGGAAGTACGAGGAACATTTGATGCACTGTTGCTTGTTGAGAAATAGAAAATACTGTGTAAAAAGAACTTCAGAGAGGTTCCTAGAAACTGAGAGCAATCTTGAGCCACTAGTCTGCAAGGAATCAGGGACCTTAGTCCTACAGCCGCATAAAACCAGATTGTGCAACAATGAGGAGGAAGTTGGAAGTGGGTTCTTCCCTAGAGCCTCCAAATAAGAGCACAGCCTGGCTGACACCTTGATTTTGTCTTTGTGAATCTCAAACAGAGAATACAGTGGTGCCTACCTGGATTTCAGACCTATAGAGCTATGAGCTCATAAATAAGTGTTGATTTAAGCTGCTAAATTTGTGATAATTTGTTAAACCCCAATAAAAAATTTAAAAAAAATCTAATACACTGGAATAAAGTTTTGCTACAGTAGAAGCTGAGAAGACAATTTTAAATTTGGAAACCCCAGTCCTGAAGAGAAATAGGCCATAATGAATACATGATTAGTCAAATGTAGACTTCTAAGATCCCAATCCTTCCAGTATGAGGAGAACAGATAAAGTTTCTTATGAGTTGAGAAAGAAAGTTCTGAAAGGATAATGGTAATAATCAGTCCCATGTCCAAGACCTTAGATGGTATGGGTTTCTAAGGAGACTTGCTACTTTTTCCTCCTCTAAGATTTGGCTTAAAATAAGGGCTTAACAAACACACAGATAGGTTTGAGGATCGGAACCACAGAAATATTGGTATTATCTTTCCTGGGAAAAGCCCAGGATAGAGATAGTTGATAATAATGGTAAATCATGGTAAAAAAAAAAAATCATAACTATTAACATTTGTTGACTGTTTATTATATATCAGGGACTGATGTAAATTACTTTCATCCATTATTTCACTTTAACCTCATAAAAATTCTATAAAACTACTACTTCCCCTATTTACAAATGGAAAATACAGAGAAGTTAAATAACTTTCTCAAATCCTCATAGCAAATAAATTCAAGAACTAGGATTTGGATAACAGTGGTCTGGCTCCTTGTTTTATGCTCTGAGCCACTAACCTAAGACTTTGAGAAAGTAAGAAAAAACAGATCAAAAATAAGCAAAGTGTTTTCATGATGTTTTTAGGAAATGGGCTGGAGAGAGCCTCTCACACACCTATTGCCCCACCCCTATACACACATCTCTAAAAGACACGGGGCCAATACAATGATTCGTGTGTCCAAATATGTAAGTAGTAAAGGATTGTAAATGGATGGCCTCAGCATTACTCCAATAGGCCATATATGGTGGATCAGCAACATGGTAAAATCATTCTGAAAGGGGAAAAGACACAGTGCAGAACTAAAACTAAATGTATCTTAAAGTTAGGAAAATGGACAAGAGCTCCCTGGTGTTTGGTTAACCCTAGAAGCTAACTCTGTCCCTGTACCTACTCCACTAACACGAAGGTATTCTTGAATAAAAGTCTCACATCTTATGTTGATATCAGAATGGAATACAATGGATATTTTACAAATATTATTACATCTATTATTTTCATTAGACATTTTGAACAAAGTTAGAGACTTTATTACTTACTTTGCATGTATCCCTTATGGGTTAACCTTCTGAAAATAAGCTTTCAGGGTTAAAAAAAATGATAAGTTTTACATTATCTTTACAGTTCAATTGTATAACTATGAGAGGATGAATGAATATCATCAAATTGGTCCACAATATGGGAAATAATCCAGAAAAGCTAATTAATCAACTATCCAGATTTTATCAGAATTGATTTCCTATATATGTAAAATTTTAATCTACTTATGTTTTAGGAGTTTTATACCTGCCTATTCAATTGAAATTATATATAATATGTACACATATTAGTCTTTATTTTTCTTTTATTTTCAGCTTTATTTTGGCATATTTATCATCATTAAAAAAAACACACAAGTGTTTATTGGAAAGACCAAATAGAAAGTTCAAATAGAAAGTGTGCTTTACATTTATACTTCTGTTTTAAGGGACCAGTTAAGAATGAGAAGATCATATATTAACTTCATGTAATGATAAATGATGCCAGAATGTTTCTTACATTTAGTTTTAAAGTGAAACCTAGAAATTTTAGTTAGATCTAAACTTAGCTGTGTCTCCTCAGATTCATCACTTGCTACCATATGCTGTGTTTCTGATCACAATTCTCATAATCTGTGGAGTGGCTACAGATGTCTGCTTTTAAATAAAAACAACGATCAGTTTTCTAAAGAATGGACATGGGCCACATTTCTAATTTCAAGTTGGAAAATTTGTTCCATTTTACAGGTTTATTTTTACACCTGCAAACTCCTAACAAGATTTGCAATGCCTGACTGTTCTAGACAGTTCTTTTTTATCATTTTTCCCATTTCAAGTAATATTTTTCAAAGATCCATCCTGAGGCTATGTTATAAAATTTTTTGCAGTAGTTACTTTCACTCATTTGAGAAAAAATATTTGAATATAAGTGAATTTATAATTTCCTTTTTTTGACCATCATTAGACATAGATAATCTCAAAGAATTTTCACTCTTTACTTTCAATTATGTGAACCTTCCAGGGAATGAAAAGAGTAAATTTTATGTTTTTACATTCATTCCAGACTTTCTTAGAAATCTGATGCTACAAGTTATAGATTTTTATTGAATAATTCAATAATTGTTATTGAGTAATTCGTTCAATTTATGGGTAAAGAAACTGAGGCTCATAAAATTAAGAGAGTTGAGTCACAGAACTAGTGAGTCAGAGATTTAAAGCTGGATCCAGAAATTCTGACCCACTCAATTAAGTCAATCAACACCTTTCATTTTTAAAGATGCTGTCTGTAGGCTTTTGGGACACTGTTATCTAACAGAGGCATATTTTGCTTTTCCATTTCTAGGTTTCCAAACACTTCGTATTTAACTATTTGCTGCATTTAACCACTCCCTTGAAGTTTCATTAGACATGAAGTGGTGCTCTATGGTATTAAAAAATGAGCACACATGTATATGTATATGTGTAACTCAGCAGTAAATAATGTTATGAACCTTTTCATAGCATAATTCTCAGAGAGAATGATCTACGTACCCATTTACACATACAGATTCAATGAAAATTATATTTCTGGGTGCTGTCATATCCATTTCTAAATACTTTTATTTTTCCTAGTTTTATTGGAATTCTATATAGTAGTTATTTATTAACAATTGATTTAGGATTTCCCTCTCTCTTTCTCTCTCTCTCTCTCTCTCTCTCTCTCTCTCTCTCTCTCCATGTATATATCATCTTCTTATTCTTAAATCGTTTTCCAGGGAATATATTTTTCTTGTGGTAATTTCCAATTCACATTTTTTGATGGTTGAATAAGACAGGTAAAAATTTGAGTCCAGAGGGAATATGTTAACTGGTCCTAAGTTCTACCTTATAGGACACATCTGATACTCCAATTTCATGATAAATTAAAAAAAAATTTAGTTTAAATAAAAATAATGTTTCTCTCCAATACTAGTGATATTTTTGATAATGTCTTAGAAATATCATAGTTGAAAATAAAACAAATACGTGACATAATAAATGTTTCCAAAAGTCAAGTTCACGCAATTCTTCATAACTTAAAGTGCGATTGGTATAGAAAATTGCTAAATTGATTGAATACATGTGCTTTAGACATTTTATTGCCCATTAATTTGTTCAAAAACCAAACGACAGTATTGGCTGTGTGCCAGGTTTTTACTCTATGAAAGTTATGCTACCGTTTACTCACATGGAAGAGCTCTTGGCATAGTGATCACTGTTAGCATGACTGCATTGTTATGATAATAAACAGAGATGCCAGTCAGTACTTTTGCAAGATTTTATTACTTTCTTATTTTCACTTGCCTTTCTTCTTTCCTTATCTAAAGAAATAGAGGCATCTGATTTGTAAATCTGTAATAATCATTATTAATTCATCGTCTTCTTAATTGTGGGATTTCTTTTCTATCACAGATTTGTTTTACTCAGCTGGTTAGATGGTAGTTTGGAGGACAAAATGACATTTATTTGTGTCACTTTACAAACAATGTATGAAGTTTATTAATAAACTAAGACGCCATTATGCTCCATACTAATTCATTGGTACTTTCCTCCACCTGTGAAATTTAGACTACAGAATTTTACTTACAAGGCCTTTCATTTTATCAGGATGATAATGATTGCTATAATGATGAATAAAGACAGATAAGAAGAAAGATAATTTATATTTAAAATGTAAAAGTATATAAAGGTATCCAATAGTAAGACATTAATTAATTATTAATACTATATCATTATGACAAAATTAGAAATATCCCAGAAATATAAAAATAATTACCATAAAAATATATTAATATACTTTTTTCCATATTTAATAGAATAAGAAAATTATGGAGAAAACATATTCAGGAAAATTCAACATCTGTTCATGATAAAACTCAACAACTAGTTATAGATGGAATTTTCTTAAACTCAAGAAAGTTGTAACTCCAGACATTATTTTTAATGGTGCCTTTCCTTCAAAATTAGAATCAAGAAAAAGGAAGTTCATTGTCACAGCTTCTATTCAATATTGAAACAAGAAGTTCTAGTACATAAGAATTGTAAAGTAAGAAATATACTTCCATATTTGGAAATGATATGAGTGAAAGAGACAAATTATAAGAATTGATAATGAATTTGAGGAGTATTTCTGGATATAAAATACATACATTAAAGTTATTGAATTACTGTAAACCAGCAACAGTTAGAAAATATAATGATAGTAATCACAGTAACTAACAAATAAATTAAGAGAAAATGTCATGTTCAAGAGTATGAAAATTCCATAGTCAGTGTAATTTAAACAAAATCTCATAGACTGTCACAATGTAATTGATATAAAAAATATGAAGGTCAAGAATACCCAAGATAATTTTGAAGAACAAAGTGGAGATACTAGTTATCTCACTATAAAAAGTATAAACATTTAAGGTAATATTATTAACACAGGGACAAACAAACCAATAGAATGTAATAAGAACCTAGAAATTGACCCATTTAATATGGAAACCATACTATGAAAAATGTGACATTACATATTGATGGTAAACAGTATTTTTGCATCTATAATTGTAAATGAAAAGAATAAGACTTAGTGTCTGTATTGGCCTGATCTGAATGTATCCAGAAGTATTTAATATGATTTTTAAGATCTATTTTTCTGTTTAAAAAAATAAGTAGAAGATTAGAATTATTGGGTTTTTTGAAAGCCTTTAAAATTTATAACAACTGTGTAGAACTTATGGCCTTATTTTATGAAATGAGTCATTAATTTTTAAATATTGATTTAATTTTTTAATGACTATAGATACATAAGGAATTTTATTTTTTATGCAAATAAGCTAAATTTTGTTTGAGGAAAAATATCTATTAAATTACAATTTTCATGATTTTGGAATAAATTTCTAAAATGTTTTATTTTTCTCTGTCTGTATTTATATCACTCATAATATTGTTTATTTGTGCTAACTTTCTAGCTTAATTTTTTTCTAGAGGTTTTTCAATTTTACTAGTTTTATACAGAACTCGTTTTTGGCTTTATGTTTCTTCTCCATTCTAGTTTGTTTGTTATTTCTTTGCAATCTGCTCTCTTTTTTTTTTTCTGATAATAACTCCATTGTACTTAATTTGGGTTCATTCTGTCATATTTATTTTTATTTTTTAGTGAAGTTTTCTATATTTTTAGTAATATAATTACTTCAGTAAGATAATTACCTAAGGCTATAAATTTCCCTTGAGGCACCACGTAAGTTTCATTCTACAAATTTTGTATGAATATGAAGTGTTTATATCATTTTTATCTCTATCTTAAAATGTTTCTCATTAAATGTAAGTTTAGAAGTATATATTTTGAAATATATGAATTGTTTGAAGATCTTTTTGAGCTAAATACTACCTTAATTTATATTTTGGTCACAAGAGGGTGTTTGTATGATACAGATTCATTGATTTTTGACAGTGCTTATTGTATGGAATAGCATATAGTCAAATTTTAGGAATATTCTATCTATGCTTCAAAATATTGTTTATCTTGATTAGAATATTTTTAAAATATTATAAATCCTGTCAATATTGATTTCTTGATCTAGTGAACTGTGAAAACAATTTAATCCTTCAGCTCTGATGGCGAATTTGTCAATATCTCTGTAATTCTCTCAACATTTGTTCTCCTAATATTCATTATTATTAGATAAATGCATTTTATGATGTTCTACCTCTCAGATTAATTGTACTTTTTATCATTAATTAAGCTTAATAATTTTTGGTCTCAATGTACATTTTCTCTAATATAACACAATAAGTTTTTAGGTTAGTATTTACTTTATGTAGCTTTTTCTGTTCTTTTGTTTTCAACCTTACTGTTTTCAAGATTGCTTGCTATATTTTTTTACTAGAAAAATCATAATGTTTTTTTCTCCCGGTTTGTCAGTCTGAGTTTTGGAACTTTTACATAACGTTGATTATAATTCCTCCTAGATTATTTTAAATACTTTTATTTTAATTTTTCTCTATATCATGCTTTCTCCATTTTTTTTTCTTTTTCTAGGTCTTCTTTTGAAATAATATATCTTTAATTCCATTTCTTTCCTGTATTATTCTGGCAGTTAAATATTCTATTTTGTGGTTATTGCTAAGTTTAAAATGCATATTAACCCTTAATATTAACATTAGTCAACATCTCTATATTCCCCTCTCAATATATGGGCCTTGGAATATTTTTATTTATGATAACACCTTCACATTTTATTATATATAGTTTTGTATTTATTCATGCCTAAACAGCATATCCTCTTCCAATGACTGAATGTTTATGTGTCCCCAAATGTATATGTTGAAATCCTAATTCCTAAGATGATGCCATTAGGAAATGAAAACTTTGAAAGGTGATTAAGTTATGAGGACAGAGCCTTTGTGATTGGGGTTAAAGCCTTTGTAAAAGGGACCCCAAAGAACTAGCTCGTCCCTTTCACCCTGGGAGGGTACAATGAGAAGGCAATGGCGATGAAACAGAATAGTCTCTTACCAGACATCAAATCTATCAGTGCCTAAGTCTTAGAATTCCCAGGTTTAAGAACTGTGAGAAGCAGATTTCTGGTGTTTGTAAGCTGCTCAGTTTATGGCAGTTTGTTATAGCAGTTTAATTGGATTAAGACTTCCTCTGAAACACTGTTTTTTTGCTTTATTGCAAAGTTGAGACATATAACTTTTCCTGTGTATTTACTAATTTCATTGCTCATATTTCTTCTTGCATTACAGACCTCCTATAGGGGATCGTGTCCTTCTTCCTGAAGTATATCATTAGAAATTCCTTTAATTATGGCTGGTTTATTATAAACTTTCTGGTTTGTTTTAAAAATGTCTCTATTTCACTTTTATTGGTAAAAGGCAGTTTAGCTGGGTATAAAAGTCGATGTTGCCAGTCATTACCTCTCATAATTTTGAAGCTATATATTCATTTGTATAATTTTCTAATTTTTGAGGCTAAATAGGTTATTAGTTCTAATATTTGCATTTTTAAGAAATTTTTCATTTCACTTTTACTGTTAGATAGTCTTTTTTATATTGTGAAGTTTTACTGTTATATGTATAAATATTTATTTCTTTTCATTTTTCCTGCTTTAGATTTTCAGAACTTCCTGAACCTGAAAAATCATGCCTTTCAATGATTCTGGAAAATTATTAGTTATTATTTTATTTTCTTCTCATGGCCCACTAAATAGACATGTACCCCATTCCATGTATTTTAACCTGTTTTTTAACACTTTCTGTTCCATATTATTTGAATTATATTCTGGATAATTTCTTCAAATATATATTCTACTTCTCTAATTCTCTGTTTTGCTATGTCTAGCTAACCAATTTGAATATTTTTTATTGTTTTTCATTTTCACATGTCTAGTTGAAGTTTTTATAAATATATTGATTTTTATTTATATTGTCTTCTTTTCTCAAAATTTGCAATATTTTCAAACTATTTAAATACTTCAATAGTTTTTGTTTTACATTTTTTTCTGATAATTACTTTAACTGAAGCTTTAAATTTAGTGAGGAAGGCATGTCAAAAGCTGAGGTAGGCCAAATGCTGGGCCTCTCATGACAGACAGTTAACCAAGTTGTGAATCCCAAGAAAAAGTTCTTAAAGAAAATTCAAAGTGCTACTTCAGTGAACACTTGAATGATAAGAAAGCAAAACAGCTTTATTGTTCATCTGGAGAAAGTTTGAGTGATCTGGATAGAAGATAAAACCAGCCACAACATATCTTTAAGCCTAACCCAAATCCAGAGCAATGTCCTAACTCTCTTCAATTCTTTGTAGACTGAGAGAAGTGAGGGAGGAAAATACATATATATATATATTTTAAAATATATAATATATATTTTTTCCTTTATGTCATAGTTTGTGGAACTAACTTAAAATAATCTTATTGAGTACTCATGAGACTTTGAAAGGACACATCTTGTGATTCTTAAAGCTCTCAAAGATAAAGCTCTATCAAACATGAGTTTCAAATCCAAATGTCAAATAAATGATTTATCATGGGAAGAGGTGAAAGCCTTTATATGCTTGCATATAGCCTGTCAGAATGATTCTAGGAAGGGTAGAAAATAAGCAACAAGGTAAAGATAAGGAATCAAAAATAACTTTATCACACTTGGAAAATGTGAAAACCCAAGTCATTTTTTTTTAACAACAGAAACTTTTGAGCATGGGAAGGGAGGGATGTTAGTCCATTTTGTGTTGCTCTAAAGGAAATCTCTGAGGCTGGGTAATTTATAAAGAAAAAAGTTTTATTTGGTTCATAGTTCTGCAGACTGTACAAGAAGCATGGTGCCAGCATCTGCTTCTGGTGAGGGCTTCAGGAAGCTTCCAGTCAAGGCAGAAGGTAAAGGAGAAACTGATGTGTTACATGGCAAGAGAAGGAGTGAGAGAGAGGGGAGATGCAACACTCTTTAAACAATCAGCTCTTGTGTGAACTAATAGAGTGAGAACTAACTCATTGCCATGGGGAGGCACCAAGTCATTCACGAGGGATCTTATCCCATGATCCAAACCCCTGCCACCAGGTGCTACCTCCAACACTGAGGATACATTTCAATATGAGATTTGGAGGGCCCAAACATCCAAACTGTGTCAAGGGGAAATATTAGTTGTCATCAGCTCTAAGAAAGAAAAAAGAGAATTAAATATCAGAATTATGGAAAAGTCTGTTTCTTCTGAAGACTTGTAGGACTTTTTAAAATTATCTATGATGAGTGTGCATTTTATAATCAAGGAAAATACTATTTTTACAGTAAAAATTATGATCTTGGCACTTCTGGTGCTGGTACTGGACTTGCTCTCTGTCTATAAAAACCTAGAAACTGGACAAAATGTGTAAACCCACTGCTTTATGACTTTATATAAGAAACAATGATGGCCCATTATTTCTTGCATATCAATGACAAAAATCCTAATATTATTTAACATTCTCCATAAATTTACTGATATGTCTTTGATTCTGCCTGAATGTTAAGCAGCATATTTGTAAGATGAAACTCCATGACTCTGGGCACAGAAAACCTACTGGAAAAGTGTCAGCAGAACAATTCCCAGAGATTATCAGATTGGATAAAAGGCAAGACCCAACTATATGCTATCTTTAAGAAACATACTATAATTATAAATATACAAAAAGGTTAAAGTAAAACTATGAGAAAATATATACCATTCAAACACAAATTATAAAAGAGATGAAGCAGCTATATTAATATACAAAGTTGACTTTAGAATAAGGAATATTACTGGGTGTAAAGAAGGAAATATCATAATAATAACAGATAATTAATAAAACATAGCAAAAGTAAACATTTATGCAGACAAAAATAGAAATTTAAATGTATATTATATATTATCTATATGTATATGCATATATGGAAAATATAGCAAGCACTATAGAACTAAAGAAAAAATACACAATTTCATGATTATAATAGATATTTCATCATTGTTCTCTCTATAACTGACACTACAAGTAGGCAAAAATTGTTATAATGATATTGAAAACTTCAATTCAAAGAATGTATAAAACACTACATTCAATAACAGCAGAATCTACACTATGTGTTACCCTACATAAAACAATCATCAACACAGAACATATGCTGAATCACAAAATAACTCAATACATTTAAAAAAATTGAAATTATAGAACTCATTTGCTTTGACTGTAATAGAATTATGTGAGAAATAACAACTTCAAAATTTCCCCAAGTCTATCTCAATATCAAAATACCCATGGTAGACGAAGAAATCATAACAAATGTTAGAAAATATTTTGAAAATAAAGATTATGAAAGAACTCCATATAAAAATTTGTGGGATGAAGCTAAAACAATGCTTAAAGAAGAAATTTTAGCTGTAAATGCTTACATCAGAAATAAATAAATGTCTAACATTAGTAATGTAAGATTTTTACCTTAATAAATCAAGGTATGAGAGAAAAAATTAATTACAAGGTAAGTAGATGGACATAAATAATGAAGATAAGAGCATAAAGTAATGGACTGGATAATGGAACAAATAGAAAAAAAAATCAATGAAACCAAACGTTTGTTCTTTGAAAAGAACAATACTTGATTAATCTTTAATTAAACTGAGCAAAGAAAGAGAAGACACAAATTACCAATATAGAAATGAAAAAAGTGCTATCCTACAGAATCTATAACTGTTACAATGATATAGCAGGAAAATTATACATAATTAACATTTTTAAATTCAACAATGTAAATAGAATGGATAAATTCCTGGAGAGATAAAAATTACTAAAATTGGCACAAGAATAAATAAAAAATATAGCTACTACCACTAATAAAAAAATTGAACCCATAATTAAAAAACTCTCCAACAAATGAAACCCTAGAACCACATGATTTCTATCAAATATTAAAGTAGGGAATTATTCCAAGCTTACATAAATGGTTTCAGAAAATAGAGTGTAGAAAATACTTCTCAAGTCAGTTTTGGAGAGCAGCATTATTACCTTAAAACAAAAATCAGAAAAGGAAAAAGGAAACTATAGACCTTATGAATGTAGATGCAAAAGTCCACAGAAAAATATTGGCAAATTGAATCAAGAAAAATAATTAAAAATATGTATATCATTTTCAAATGGGTTTTATCCCAGTATCTTCACATTGAAAATTACAAAACATTGCTGAAAGAAACTGAAAAGGACCACTAACCACCCCTAAGCACCTACCCAATAGTTATGAAAACACATATCTACACAAAGCCTCATGCACAAATGCTTATGCAGCATTTTTCATAATAGCTGTATACTGAAGGTAAACCAAATTTCCATCAACAAATGATTGAATAAACATTGGTTAATAATACAATGCAACACTAATCAGAAATTTTAAAAAACTATTGATTATTGGAACAATTTGGATATATCACAAAAAAATCATTCTTAGCAAAAAAGTCCAGACCAAAAAAATAAAAACTGCATAATTTTATTTATGTGAAATTCTTGAACAGGTATAACTGCTCTATAGTAATAGAAATCAGATCAGTGGTTGCCTAATTCCAGGAATTTGGGAAATTGACTCCAAAGATTAACAAGGTTATCCTTTGCAGTGATAAAAGTATTCAATATTTTGATTATGATGAAGTTTACAGATTGATCTACAGATTTGTCAAACCTCATCAATCAGTACACTTACATGTATTATGTCAACTATATATGAATAAATTTCACATTCAAATATGAAAAATGATAATGAAATTAGTTCATTAGTTTTTTGTTTTGGTAAATTCTTAGAAAATATTTAAGATAAATCTGTAGAGTAAATAGAAAACTTGTCCACCAGAAGACTCTCCCTTTAAAAAAATATATGAAAAAAATTTTATCATGATTTTGTGTAAATAAAATCCTTCAAGGTTTAATGACTAATAACAAAAAACTGGCTATTTATTAATAAATATCATATAATATATTATAAAGAAGTTTTACATTCCAAATTCCTTAATATACTGTTTATTCCCTCAGTTGTAAGCTTTTTCTTTTACATTTGAAACTCTGGGAGTAGATGAAATAGATTTCCAAAGAGTATCATCATGATTCCCAATGTTTATAAAGCCTTCACTGGACTTGGCTGTATAACTGTAAGTAAAATGATCATAAATTCACACTTACAGGAGAATATTTAGAAAAAATTAAAAAAGTTAAAGTCATCTAGAATTTTCATGGCTTTAGGGAAAACTAACCTAGTTTACAGACAGCTGTTTTAGAAAGCGAACATTTAGATGTTTTAAGCAGATGATACATTCTAGAAAAGCATGTAGATGTTTTCTTCTGAAGTTTATCTAAGCCTTTTTAAGGCCTATATAAGGCTTTAATATTAATATGTCTGATTGAAATGTATTTTTATGAAATTACCTGTCGTAGATTTTGATATATTAAAATTTTTACCTATAAAATGCAATACGTTTAAATAAACAAAAATAACATCAACATATGAGCATCATTAAAATATTTAACATAGTTATTCTGAGGAATAGAACCATAAGTTATATCTTGTTATCTTCAGGAGAAAAAAATACAGAGTATGTATCTAGTCCAGCAATGCATCTTATATAAGCCTTCTAAGAAGTTTTAAATGTAATGAACTTAATGAAAATTAACACAATGTGAAACAGCAAAGAGGGAATCATGACCAGCATAAATCGGTGTTCAGTCTAGAAGTTCTAAAAAGATCATATTATAATTTTGAAAACAATTATCTTAAGAGGTTTTAATAACAAAAAGGCAATAAAGCTGTTATGGTCACTCTCAGGAGTGTTCCCCTTCACCTTATTATTGAACTATTAAAATAAAACACCCAAACTGTGCTGTAAACTCAGTGACCTCTCCATCAGTTAACACAAATGCTTTGTATTCTGAGGCAAGGTCAAAACACCAAGTCAACCAAAGATCAAAAAGGTTTTGTGGCATAAATAACATATATTATGTAATTTTCAAAGAGGTTGTGACCTGACTCAATTATAAACAAGGTACAAAAATGAATTTTTATTTGCTTTCAAAATATTGTGGATTAATTTAAATACAGGGATTGCAATCTCTTTTCCCTTACATAGCTCCCATCCCATCTCAATTTTCAAAATCTGTATCAGAAAACACTGGCTTCTCTAAAGAAAATAGCACTTCCAATGTAGTGTGCATACATTTAATAAAAGCCTTTCGATTGTAAATGAACATTTTTATTTAACTTTGGACCATTGGTAAATATGTTCTATATTGTACAGATAGTACATCTGCTGACTTCGAAAGTATTACACATTTGCTGAGGAAAAAGGTCTAAACCTTTTTCATGGATTTACTAGTTCACTGGATTTACTAGTTCATGGATTTACTAGTCTCACTTATTTTGAGTGGCTTATAAATAAAAAGCAAATGATACACTTTCCCTTTTCCTCTGCATGAGATGTGCATCATAGTAAGTTTATGCAAAATTGATCACCCTTCAAGCTCAGTTTAAGAAAAAAATCTCCATATTTGTTTTTGGGAAATCTGACAACAGTACAATTTCTTTTCAATAGTAAAATATTCAGTTTTGTTTTTATGCTTATATGAGAAACTATGAAAATGCAACATCTCACTTATAAAGTGATGTTTAAGATGTTAGATGAGTGAGCAAAAATGAACAAATTGTGCCTAAAGAGTGCTCTTTTATACTCTGAAGTAAAATTAGCTAAAATTGAAATTTCATAAAACTCACCTTTATAAATATTAATATTGTATTTTTTCAGACCACCATTTTGCTTCCCTTTCTCAGATGTATCACACATATTATCATAATAATAATCTAAAAATAGAGTGAAAATTGGCTGGTAAAATTGCCTGTGGGCTGACATTACTGTGACACCATCAAGGATGAAATGCTGAATCAGGGGATATGGGATAGTATCTTCTAGAAATTAATTCCAGTTGAGACTCTGTGAAACCTTAATCACATAATCCTGACTTACCAAAAATCATTCTTAAGAAAATGCAGTGTTTAGGGTAACTTCTGGGAATACAATTTTATGATAATATGTAAGAAAGCAAAGGCAACAAAATGCACAAGCTTTTGCTCTCTGTCAGCCTCAAAAACTTTAATGATGACTGAGGACTGAAAAAGTAATTTGATTTCTTTATCCACTGAGTTTGAGGCCTCTGTTGAAAATGCTGGTTAATTCCAATTGATGTTGTTTTACTCTTACCCATTTTGTTCACTGAGAACTACACTGGCAGAAACAACTTATTTCATACTTTTAACTGAAAAGCCTACGGTTTCCATTTAGTTGGAAGATCAGGGATAAAGTGACCATAGACCATGAGAAAATATGCTACTTATGCTTATTATGTTATTTTAATACTCAGTTTTTTGTTTGGGAAAAATAAATTATATAAATTAAGTCCACATACAAACAAGTGATAAACCCACTAAAAATGGAAATGGTAATGTTGTCTAATATTTCTATGAAAAAGTATTTTTCAGTCTTACCTACGGTGTTTAATCTCAATGACCTCAATTTAACAATTTTACTCATACAATTTTGCAAACAATTACCATTTAGTGGTTTAATTGACTTCTACAGTTGTTTGAGTGTTTTCAAAGTGGCTGCCCCTTTGGAAGATTTTAATAAATTTTTCTTTTCTCGGAGCAGTTTTTCTGTGTAAAGAAAGTGTGAATAACAATTCTTTATTATGCAGTAGGCTGTCTTTAGCTAAACGGGAATGACTATAAGCTTCTAAAGGGTGAGAAACTCATCTTACATATTTGAATCTTTAATGCCTAGCACAGTAGCTGGCACATACAGGGTACTTAATGTGCGCTGATTTAATTTTATTAGTTTTTGGGAGAATATTTTGTCTGAAATATAATGCAGTGAAATCTAGCTCCAGCTTTTGTTAAGGGGTATGTTATGAAGCAATTTGAAGCCAGCTACACATGGAAAGTGTTTTCTGGTTAGAGTTGCAGTGTCACTGAGTATGATTTGATGCCTAGTTTATCTTGTTTCATATAATAGTTGTCTTTATTATATATGTTGAATTCATTTCTTATAGGGCTGATTCCTTTCTCCTTTCATAGATATTCTTTTTCTTACTGTAAGTAAGTCTTTGAAATTTTTGATCATATATATCTACATTTTGACTGAGAAGAAAGATATAAAGAAATGAATACCCAGAAGCGTGTGTATATGCATATAATATGCATATCACGAACACAAGAAGGACTTTTATATGCAATTAGAAATGTTTTTAGATGTGCAGAGAATGTGTAAAATACATACGTAATGATTTATAAAAATTCTATATAACTTTTGCATATAATGTCCCAAATTTTTAGTTTTAGTAAATTTCATTCTTTGTTAATATAATGAATTGTAAAAGAACATATAAAATGCAAATATCCTATTTGAATTCTTATATTTAACTTTGCAATAGCATTTCAAAACAAAAGCTTACCTACATCTTCACAAGAAAATAAAGAATAAAGAGAATGTGTATATATCTTCATTTATAACAGAGGGAAAGTTTTAAAAGTCTAACATCAAACTATATTTTAAAAATTGGATTTTAATTAGCCAATCTATAGTGTAAGGTAAGTACAGTTCTACACTATTTGAAGTGCCAGACTTCAAACTTAACTATATCTAACTAGGAAAGTGTATTTGAATACACATACATACACACAATAATAAAAATATATGTCTATGTTTACAATATTCCACAGGAGCATTGACATTGTTACAACTGAAAATTTTTGTCATACAATTCTACAAGCATATCTAATATAA